>NC_081412.1:291898581-291928581 GCF_030272615.1 Cryptomeria japonica
AAGTCTAGGTTTGATTCTCCGTAATTTTCCATGGTCACATGGTAAATTTCCTGCGCATCTCAATTTACACATTAGTACTTCCAAATATCCAAATATAATATAATTCAATAATATAACAATACACATCATTACTTGCATACAATTTTCATCTGCATAGATTGAATACATCTTTATCAAGCAAATTCACATAATCAAATTTCATCCCAATTCACAAAAACTAAACATACATCATAGTTCTATATTCAGAGTAAAGTCCTGCAAATTCAATAACGACATCTATCATTGCAATATCATTCTATCTAATAATCATGTAGTGTTCTATCTCATAAAGCATGTAAGTAAATCATCAAATCATAGCAATGTTATCCAAATCCTGAAATCATATAAGTTCTAAGTCTCAAAATGCATCAAAATAAAGTATCCATAATAGTCTAAAATATAAAATCCACTGAATGTCAGACTGAGTCGAGGTGAGGCCTCACATACATAATATGTATACATATATGTATGTATATACATGTAATGCCTCGCCAGGAAACCCCGAAGGGATAAAGCTAAAACACTCAAATGGAGTTTAAATATATATATATATATATATATATATATATATATATATATATATATATATATATATATATATATATATATATATATATATATATATATATTTAATTATAAGACACAACACTTAGATACATTGGAGCTATTTAAGCTTCGTTAACACAACGGAAGACAAAACAAAACCTAGGGAGTTTCCCAACGTGATTACGTAACTTAACACCTAACTCAACTCACGACATGTGATCCAATTAAGCAGGATATCTTAATTACATGTTATTACTTGAAACATGGATATAATTTGTTCAGTGAATTGACATTATAGAAATTAGGAAGCGTTCATCTATTATGGTTGAAGATGAGGCTAACATGAGGAAATTTACCCAATGAAGTTAAAACATAGATAACTTAAGAATCCACCCATTAAGGTTTAAATATGGTTAACTTGGCGAGTCCATCCATTTTAGATACAATATAACTAATATATCGAAGTTTATTTATAGAGGTTAAAATGTAAATAGCCAAATGAGATCTTCCATTGTAGTTAAAATATTACTATGAGGTGAAGTTCATTCATTAAGGTTAAAATGTAATATAACCATATGAGTTCATCCATTATAATTAAAATATAGCTAATAAGATGAAGATCATTTATTAAGGATAAATTGTAAATAGCATAATGAAGTTCATCCATTAGGGTTAAAACATAGATAACTTAATGAGTTCACCCATTATAGTTAAAATAAGGTTAATATGAAGAAATACATTTGCTAAGATTGACATATAAATAACTAAATGAGTTCACCCATTTTAATTCAATTATAGCTATCAAGATGATGTTCATTTTTTTAAGGTTAGAGTGTAGATAACAACATGAAGTTCATCCATTAGAATTACAATTTAGGTGATATGACGAGTTCATCTGATAAATTTTAAACCATTCATTACGTTCAATTTTGTATTAAACACATAACATGTACCTTGTTCCAAAATGCTCTATTAACATCATCATATCTATGAGGTCTTTTCATGCATATGTATTTTTATTAACATTAACAGAGTTCATTCCTTCATGATCCATTTATTGCATTTAACAAGATGACTATATTCATGCATTCAAAAAAACTAACTTCATTAAATCCCCATTATATACTTACATAATGCATCCATATATGCTAGCACTAAGTATGAAACATGAGAGACAAAAGCATTGCATAACACATAAATGATCTCGGAGTTCACCCCTAGAGGGCTACATCTCTGGGTCTACTCAACTGCAAGACCCCTCTGGCAATTAATTAAGTTAAGATTACATAAGGTTCATGTCATTTACATCTCTGCCTTTTAGGCGAACACAACCACTATACAATGACCACTTCGGTCAATAAATACATAAATGATCCCTTCATAGAAGCGGATCCAACTGAACACATCAAAAGCAATTACAAGGGTTTCTTGTCTGATAGTACTCTAACTAGGGACTTGACCAACTATGGTCAATCATAAAACAACCAGACGATAGGGTCCAAACAAACATATCAAGGTTTTGCCATTTCTTTAAACAAAAGCAAATACAAAAATTAAACCTTGTACAAGCAATAACCGGAAAATACAATCTTTTGTCATATTGATTTAAACATTTAAAGGTTGATCAAGTTTTCTAAATGATCTAAGTTGTTTTCGGTTTTCTACCTAATCCAGATCCAGGTCATTCTAGGTTTTCTACTCACTAATATGCATCAAGACATAACATAAATACATCTCTATAAGTTTTCCAACCAAGTTCACATGAATGTAAGCATTATTCATCTAAATAGGTTATTTAATCGTTAGATAAACGTCATTGACATACTGGTTTGAAATAACCTAGTCCCCTCTCTAGCAACACAAATTTACCCATTACAAAAAGAAAATATACATGAAAAGGAATCATCAAAATGGGAAAATACTTCCCAATGAATTATAATTCCCTTGCGTATATTTAAAGCAATTACACCATCCATAAATATGAATTAGCATATAAATATATCTCAATATATATATAACTAAATAGAACTAACGTCTGAAAAAAAATTGTTATTCACTGACAATATTTGCTACAAAGAGACCAAAATCAGTATATAATTAATAATATATATTAATATATGGATTATCTAAATTAACATTTATCTAAAATCCACATTAATCCATAATTAATAATTAATATATATTAATACTATATATTAATCAAAGTTTAGAAACAGTCAATATATGATTAATCACATATATCAATCTATGGATTATCTAAATCAACATTTATTTATGTGTGAGCTTGAATTTCATCCTTAGAATGTTACCTACAATAAGTTAGTTTCATAAAATACAATGGAAATGCATATAGGAAATCCAAAATGCACCAATGAAACTACATGAAATACATACTAAAATAAAACATTATTTTACCTTCATGGCTTATGTCTCATTGTGTCCTAACTCCACTGTTCCTGGTTGCAGATGGTGTGCTCTCAGACAATGCACTGTTGGCTTCCAAGATGGCATATGAAGAATGGATTGATAACTTGTAGTTAACTGATAGTATGATATGCAAAGCTACATGATTATGCTAAATGATACTATATGATAATATTGCTAAAATGATATTTTCTAATTGCTTCAAAAACTCACGGATGCATATGATTAGCTTGCAAAATGCACTTGAAGTCTCTTGAAGACTCACTCTCTCTCAACTGAAGCTCTTGATTTTATAGACTTTGAGAGGATAAGATGATGTGGTTAGATCAATGGTCTTGATCAGATCTGCAGGTTTGAATGGCTGTGAGCAAAGGTGAAGGTTGAGAGAAAGGGGGAAGGAGAAGACAAGTGTCACTCATCTCACCTTGACTGGGTTGCTGACTGAGGGACTCTAGGGATGGTTGGAGGAAATTTAGGCATGGTAGGACAAGTGGACTCAAGTCCTTCCTAAGATGTAGGGGGTGTTGGAGAGAATATAGGAAATGGTTATGAAATATGTGTACGTACACAATTTTCATAAATTTTGGAAGTTGGAGATAAATGATAAATTAATATTTAAGAAATATTAATCTCCTTAGCCACATGTTTGATGAGTTGGCAAAGGGAAGATGAAGTGGAGATGGAGAGTGAGTTGGATAAGAAAGATTAAATAATTTAGGAATTATTTAATATTTGAGACTATAGGATAGGAGAATAATATTAAATATTAGATATTTAATTGCTTGGAGGAGATAATTAAATATTGGATATTTAATTAACTTGATTAGAAGGAATAATTAAATATTAGATATTTAATTAATTAGAGGAATAAGATAATTAAATATTAGATATTTAATTAACTTGGAAGAATAGGATAATGAATTAATTAATAAAATATTAATTAATAGAAAGACATGAAAATGAATTAAATAAATTAATCTTTTCAAATTAACTATTTAATAGACGAATATTTTTTTTAACTTTAATACATTAAGGCGCGCTCTGCTCTGCTATTTGGCGAAATGCGAAAACAAAATACAGCGAACTTGGCTAGGTTTCCGGCGGGGGGTTGCAGGCAAGTCTTCGCCACGCGCCCGAGAAGCATCACGATCTTCAGTCCGCCATGTAAGGGTCTTTCTGCAACAAATGAAAGGCGTTCGGTTTACAGAACGGGCGCATTTGGGAAATTCGATGAAATTAGGGCAAAAAAACCCGAAGTCTTGTCACTTCCCTCCGACGGAATTTGGCAAGTCGCTCGGCCAAAAGTTGCCAAGAAGAAGATGGGCGTAAATAGAAAGTTGTCTTCAAACTTCGATAGGCATAAAACCACAACCTCGAACCAGCATCCGGCAACTGGGGCAAACATGGTGCCGCTCGGAAAAGTAAGAAATTTTGTGCCAAAACCCAGATTAAGTCTGAGGCGGATTTGTAATATCTCGGATGAGTTAATGGAACCCCAATTCAAATTATATAGCGAATGTGGGGTTTTTGCTAAATGGGTTGGTATAGGAGAAGATGCAGGAAAACTTATCGAGTGGTGGACGGCCCAATACCCTGGACAAGTAAGTATCTCTATCTTGGAAAATAATTTTCTTTCAATCTTGTGTGATAATCAAAACACAAAAAATGATATTCTCCATGGTAAGGTAAAACTGTACAAAGGATATGGATTTTTTAGATGTGACTGGGAACCGAATTTTGACCCACAATCTCAGAATGTTAAAAAATGCCCTAGATGGATTAATTTGGGTCCTTTACCAGTTGAATATTTGGATTTTAAAATCTTAGAATATATCGGGGAACAGTTTGGATCTTTTCTGGGCTGTGAAGGGCTAGGAAATGAGGTTTCAAACAAGAATATTAAAATATTAGTTGAAACTGACATTAAAACCACGGTCTTAGAACCCACCATGCTAGTATCGAGCAGAGGGGAATGGAGCATTCATCCCACCTTCTATGATGGGGTCATAAATGAAGCTGATATAAGACTGTTAACATGCCCAGTTCTGATTAATAGTATCAAACATACGGAAAACCCTCTTCCAGAATAGTATAATAATATCACTTCAAAAGCGTCACCCACACATGATAATTGCCCTCTTGTGGTTAACACAGAGGTAAAAAATAACAATATTTCCAGTAACATTAGTGATCTGGATAAAATTATAGATGAGGCAAATTCTATAAAAAATGATGCCTTAATGGAGATGACAAAAAGAATCTCCGATTCGGTGGATTCATTAAAATTTCCATCTGAATCAAAGACAGTAGAAAATCTGGGACAAGATAATGAGGCTGAGCAAGATGAAATGACCTCGAGAATGGCTGCTGTTCTTGAGGCATTTGACAATAACGTTGTTGAAAATCTTTCCCCAGAAGAGGAAGCTGAGAAGAGGTTCCTAATTCAGGAACTCTTGTCTTCCATGGAAGAGGTAGAAAATAATGAGAATAGGGTAGGAGATACTACACCTATTCCTAGCAATGAATTCATAGATGCTCAGCCCCAATTGGGAGAGGATAATGGAGATGGAGTGATAGTCTCCCAGCAAACCTTAGGGATAAAAAATATTTATGACGGGAAAAACCTTCCTGACTGCGCTAGAGAAGCGAAAAATAGAGGCAGAAAATCTTTGAACGAACTAAGACTGCAGGATGGAAATGCAAAAGACCAAGGCAAGTTAACTGCCTTCTTTGATGCTGGGAAGGGGAAGGGCCTTCCCACGGCCCCATGAAAATCTCTTCATGGAATGTTAAGGGCATGAATGCCCCTAACAAACAGCGTCTAATAAGACGCAACATTACAAAATGGAAACATGATATCGTTCTCTTACAAGAAACTAAATTAGCCCAGGTTGAAGCTGAGGCTTTTAAAAGGAAATTAGGTCTTCTTTGCTGTGAATTTGTGGAAGCCAGGGGTGCTTCTGGTGGTATTGGAATAATTTGGAATTCACAGAATATTAATTTCCTTCCCTTAGCAGGTAATAGAAATTGGCTATTAGGGAAGGTTACTAGCAAGCATAGTAATCTCACATTCACCCTAATAAACATTTATGGCCCTATCCCGGATGTCGGAAAGTGAAGGGTATGGTCAGAAATCTCATTTATGATGGGGCTAGATATCTCATCCCCTGTTATTTTAGGAGGGGACTTCAATGCCATCCTGAATTTATCAGAAAAAAAGGGTGGCATTCGTAGGGAACCACAGTCCTTAAAGGACTTTAGACAGTGGGTTGCTCATAACAACCTGATAGATATAGAAACTAGTAATGGTGTGTATACCTGGTACAATAGATGATCAGGACTTACACAAATCACTGAGAGATTAGACAGATTCCTTTTTAGGGGGAACTTGAGTGATTTAGCGGTCAATCTATCAGCTTCGCTTCTCCCATCTTCAGGATCTGACCACTATCCTGTTATTCTTAATATTGAGGGAGAGGCTACACCGTGATGTTGCCCTTTTAAGTTTGAAAAAATGTGGATGCAAAATCCAGAGTTCTATGATCTCGTCTCCAAGTGGTGGTCTGAGGTAAGCTTCCAGGGATCAAAGATGTTTTGCCTGGTAAATAAGCTGAAACATCTCAAGAGTAAGTTATTGAAATGGAATAATGAAGTTTTCGGAAACATTTTTGAAACCAAAATATCATTAGAAAAAGAAATTGCTGATCTCAATGAAAAAGTGTTTAGACTTGGAATGGATCAGGATAGCTTCCTCAAAGAAAAGGAGCTTCTCGGGAAATATGAGGATACGTTAACAAAAGAAGAAGTATTTTGGAAACAGAAGTCTAGGGAGAATTGGCTTCAAAATGGGGATAGGAACACTAAGTTCTTCCACAACAGTACAAAAATAAGGAGGAACACGAACAACATCCTCAAGATCATGAGCAATAATGGTACAATTCTGGAAGATCAAAAGGATATAACTACTGAAGCGGTAAATTATTTCAGAACCCTGTTTAGTTCGGAATCGTCTCCTAAAGATGCCAATTTAACTTTGCTTAGGAATATTCCTAAGATTATAACTGAAAACCAAAACAAAGCACTCAACAACAAGTTCTCTGAATCAGAAGTTAAATTAGCATTGGGGCAGCTTAATCCTGATAAAGCTCCCGGCCCGGATGGCTTTCCCGTTTGCTTTTTTCAAAAATGCTGGCACATTATTGGCAAGGAGGTTGTGGAAGCATTGGAAGCGGTTAGAAACTCAGGGAGTATTTTAAGAGAGATCAACAACACTTTCATTACCTTGATTCCAAAGAAGGAGGAATCAAGTAATTTTGAAGACTTTCGACCTATCTCCTTATGCAACACTATTTACAAACTTTTTACTAAAATTTTAGCGAATAGACTGAAAGGCATCCTTCCGTGCATAATTTCTGAGGAACAGACAGGTTTCGTACCAGGTAGATCTATCTTTGATGGCATCATTATTGCTCAAGAAGTCATGCACTCGTTACAACAGAATTGATCAGCAGCTATGATGATCAAACTAGACATTAAGAAGGCTTACGATAGAGTCGATTGGAGATTTCTGTGCAAATGCTTAGAATCCTTTGGTTTTTCGAAACAATGGATCAATTTAATCTTCGAATGCATCTCATCTCCCAGGGTATCGCTTCTTATAAATGGATCCCCTGCTGGCTTCTTCCAGATATCTAGAGGGATAAGACAAGGAGATCCTTTATCCCCTTTCTTATTTATCATAATGGCAGAGGGCCTTGGGAGAATCATATCTAGTGCTCGGATAAATCAAATTATCAAAGGCATTAAAATTACTAATGGAATGGAGGCCATAACCCACCAGCAGTTTGCTGACGACACAATGCTGATGGGATGTGCGAATAGGTCTGAAGCCATGGCTTTCAAAAGGATTCTTGACATTTACGCATTAGCTTCTGGTCAGGAAGTGAACAAGAATAAATCGGAAATCTTCTTCTTTAACACCTCGCAGAACGTAGAGACAGATATTTGTAATATATTAGGGTTCGATAAAGGAAAACTTCCTTGTAAATATCTTGGGATTCCGATGGATAAGGGAAATAATATTAAAGCATTATGGAAAGGAATCCTTGAAAAGATGGATCTTAGGTTGGTTTCTTGGAAAAACAAATGTCTATCTTCGGCTGGGAGGATTACATTACTAAAAGCTGTTATGGCGGCTATACCGATATTCCAAATGTCATGTCAGCAACTACCCAAAGGTGCTCGTTTAGAATTGGTTAGAAAGATGAGGAAGTTCTTTTGGAATATGAACTCAGACAAAAAGAAATTTGCGTTAATCTCGTGGGATAAAATTTGCCAACCAATTGATAGAGGGGGAGCTGGCATCAAAGAGTTGAGGATTCAAAACATGGCTCTGGGGGCGAAGTTAGTCTGGAAAATGTTCTCAGAACCAGATCTTAAATGGGTAAGGATCCTCAAAGCTAAATACCTCACTAATTCCAACCCTGATAGTATACTAAGGACGGAAATATTGCCAAAGGGATCCAAAGTTTGGAATTTTATGATAGAATGTAGAGAGGTGATCAGAGATTATCTTACTTGGGACATTGCGGAAGGATCTGAGGCATTGTTCTGGGAAGACTCGTGGGGGGGTTATCCAACCCTAGACAAGTCAGGAATAAGCGATGAAGGTATAGAACTTTGCCAATCGATCAGGGGCAGGTTTGTTAAGGATTATATCAAGCCTATTTCCGATGACCCCGCTTTGGGCTGGGAGTGGAAACCCCTTGATGAGTTGAACTTAACAAATGCTGACAAGGAAATCCTCTGGAATAATTTGAGGCATAGGAATTTTTCACTACATAGTGGAAAAGACAGGATCATTTGGGCAGGTAGTTCTTCGGGCATTTATAAAGTCAAAGAAGGTTACTCACTTTTGAATTGTAGAAGAGCTGCAACCAATCCTATTATTCCGATTAGCCTTTGCTGGAATAACGTGGGTCTCCCCAAAGCTGGTATCTTCTCATGGGCCGCTTCCCAAAAGAGGATTCTTACATCAGATTGGTTCTTAAAATTTGGTTTCATGGGTCCATTCCGAGGAAGAAAATGTGGATCACTTGCTTCTAAATTGTAGTTTCAGTCAGATATGTTGGGATTGGCTTTGTTCAAGCCTCGGATGGCCGACTCCGAGGCCTAGGGACATTTCAGAATGGCTGATTAGTTGGCAACCTCCCCATTCAAAGGATATTTATCACTTAGTGTGGCAAATAGCGCCGGCAATTCTCATTTGGGAAATTTGGAAGGAGAGAAACAGGAGGATCTTTAAAGAATCAAGATTGAGGGTAGAATCCCTTCTAAATAAGATCGAGGCAACAATTGTGGAGAAAATCAATAATAGACTTAGACATGTACAGGAAAAGTCTATTAATTTAACCAGATGGGATGAGGTTCTTCGTGCCAAGTGGAGGGGTCTGATAATCCCCCCGTTTATTGGGAGAGGAGGTAAGCAGGCTGAGATAGATAGAAAGCTAACAAAATGGGTTCCCCCCCGTAAGGGTTGGGCCAAGCTAAACTTCGATGGTGCCTCTCGTGGGAATCCTGGTTTAGCTGGTATAGGGTGCGCTATTCATCAAGATAACGGTGTTCTGATTGCTAGCTTAAATAAGCCTGTTGGCTTGGCTTCGAATAATGTGGCTAAGTTTTCTGCTCTGCAGGAGGGATTGATTTTAGCCAAGTCACTCCAGATTAAATATTTAGAAATAGAGGGGGATTCATCGTTAACCATAAATGCAGTCAGGACCAGGGATGTATCAAACTGGAAATTAAAGGCGGAATTAAAAAGCATTCTGGATTTGATCAAATACTTTGAGGAAACTTCGGTTAATCATATTTATAGGGAAGGCAATTCTGCAGCTAACAAGTTAGCCAATTTAGGGGCAGACGATAATTCGTATGTTTTTAGGAAGGATAGTCTCATGGATTAAGTTTTGGCCATGCCCCCCCTTCAAATCACTCCTCTCCTAGTCCTCTCCATTATTCACATTTAGATGCTCTAGGTGGGAGGCCACAACCACCTTTTATTAGTACATTGGCATTCTAAGGTTCGGATATATATATATATATAGATACATATATATATATATGTACTCACATATATAGATATGTATATATTTATAGTCAATCCCATATTCATCGGATTGATTTATGTTACATGATGCATTCACATATATAAATATATGCATATATATATATTCATATATATAGATATGTGTATATATATACAATCATATATATATATACATATATCCATACTCTCATATATATATGTATATGTGCGGGTATGCATGGGAATAAATAGAATATTACACATTTGCATACACACATATATACATATATAATTACAGAATTTATATATTTATGAGTACATATATATACATAAATATATATATTTATATATATACATATTTGAACCTTCACATATGATTCTTGTATCTAACTGTTCCCTTGACTACCAAGACTGTGAGTGAGTGCAAGGGGTGTTTTAGTAGTGTAGGAGGGTGTTTGGTAGTAGTCTGGTCTCTTTGTATCGGCTCGTGCAGGTCATCCCTCCTATGAATGATATATGAATTATGTGGTTTCTGGGCTGCGAAGGTACAGTCTATATTAAGGTGTATATCATTTCTTTCATTGGCATTCAAGGTCTGATAGGTCTTGTGTCTTTGAGCTTTGGTTTATGATTTGTAGATATTCGGCTTTTATGATTATGCATTTCGGTTATTGCTGATAATAATCCTAATTTTGGATTCATGCCTTGTGGTCAAACTGGGACAGTAATTTTTGGTTTCATTGTCATGTTTGCTGGACATTAGAGGATCTTAAAGAACAACTTAACATTCGATCTGTCTCATTTTGAGATACCCTGTATAAATAATGTAGGGTCCATTCGGTTTCTTTCCATCGATGGATGTATGGTTAACAGGTCTTCTGCTGAAGTTATGTGGTGGGTGGTAGTAGTTAACTCTGAATTTTCATGGTCTCAGCTAATTTGTAAGCTCTATTGATGTAAACTTCTGGATTGACCCTCTGCCCTTATGTTGTTTCACTCCTTTCTTATGGCAATGGCGAACTGGGTCTGCCTGTCTTTGTGTCTTTGAGCTTTGGTTTATGATTTTTTGAGATTCGGTTTTTTAAGATTATGCATATCGGTTATAGTTGATAATTATCCTATTTTTGGATTCATGCCTTGTGGTTAAACTGGGACAGTAATTTCTGATCTCTGTGTCATGGATTGCTGGAAAGTAGGGGATCCTTAAGAATAGCCTAACATTCGATTGGTCTCGGTTTGAGACACCCTGTATATATAATGTTGGGTCCATTCGGTTCCTTTCTATCGATAGATGAACGGTCAGCAGGTCTTTTGTTGAAGTTATGTGGTGGGGGGTAGTAGTTAACTCTGAATTTTCATGGTTTCAGTTAATTAGTAAGCTCTATTGAAGTAATCATCTGAACAGTCCCTCTGCCCTTATGTTGTTTCACTCCTTTCTCATGGCATATTGATTTCTAGGTTCATCTGTATATTCTAATGATTCTAGCAGATTCATTGATAGTTTCTTTGCATTTTGGCATTTAAATACACATACAGATACATATGAAAATGCTTATGTTTGGGAGAATCTGATATCTGCAGAGTTAAAAGTAATTATGAATCTGAAAGAAATTGATCCTTTCCATTAGTTGGTAGAATTGTAGCCTGGATAATCTCTTAAATTGAAACCCAAAAGGTTAAGGTGGTTTCAAGCTAAGGGATATCCAGGCTATAATCCTCTTACTTAACAGAAAGATGTAACTATTCATTATATGGTTACTGCAATTTATTATGTTTTCTATGCTTCTAACAGTCTGGCAAAGTATGTTGCTATAAGGTCTTGCAGATTTGGGAAACAGGTCAGAAGTCATTACTCGATGCTTTTGTGGATTTATCAATGAGTGGATGATGGATTCAACCGGAAAGTGCTGAAAGATTTAATGTACAGAAAGAATCTAAAATGTCTTATTATGTCAGCCTCCTACCTCTGATGAGGATTTGTAAAATTGTACAGTTGGTTATATTATCTGATCCCAGAAGGGATCTGGGCTAGACCGGAGGTTTTCTTATCTCCATTCTTTCCTACCGGTGCCCACACTGAATGGAGATGTAAAATTTTTTATAAAATAATAATAAAATTTTGGCTTCGGCCTTTTATCGATCAAAACAAAAAAAAAACTATTTAATAGATGAATAATTATTAAATAAATATAAAATATTTATTTAATTGCTCATAGCCAATTTTTAGGTGTATACATTTTGCCCCTCTTTGAAATGATGTCGAGACAACATTGTTTCAAAGATTAAATCAAGTCTCGATAATGCGTGATAGAAATTGAAAATCCAGATTGTGTGCCCCCTCAGGAGATTGATCATGAAATTGTCAAAAATTTTAGTATGAATAATTAATCTCATGATTAATGTGATAAGAAATTTAGTCAGTAAAATTCATTTGTAAAAATGAAAAAAAAGAAAAAAAATTAAATTGCCCCATTTTTGAAATTAATTACTCTTGAAATAGTAAATATAAAATTAACCAAGGCTAATTTTAACTTCATTGTTATCCTTGTCAGCTTTTGGAGAGAATATTCTTGCTGAGGTGGCCAAAATGGTGATTCCCATGGAGAACCATCAATTCGAACGAGTTCGACGATATCAGCGGCCAGCCGAGTATGGGTATCCGGTATGTATTGTATCCCGAGCTTTGTTTTCAAGTTTTTGTTCAAAATTTCATGTTTTAGGCATTTTTTTTTGAATTTTTGAAAATTTTGATTTTTTCATTTTTTAGATTAGCGCATTTACAATTTAGTTTAGCGCATATGCAATTTTGGTTAGCACAATTGCTTGATTTAGTGCTTTTGCTTTGTATGTTAGCACAAATGCATAGATGGTTAGCGCTTTTGTATGTTTTAGCACTTTTATTTGATTTGTTAGCGCAAATGCATGAAATGGTAGCGCTTTTGCATAGAATAGTACATATGCATCGTTGTTTAGCACATATGCTTGTAAAGATAGCACTTTTGCTTATAATAGAACATAGGCATCGTTGTTTAGTGCATATGCTTGATAGGATAGCGCTTTTGTTCAAAGTTGGTATTTTTTGATAAGTGCAAAGGTTTAAAATCACTTTTGATGATTAGATTTATCATGTGTAATACGCATTGTGGATGAAATAGAGTCTTGATTGTTTGATGGCATGATTGATAGATAGTTTTGATTGTTTGATTGAGTAGCTTTGAGTAGCTTGATTAATAAAGTAGTTTTGATTAGCTTGAGTGATAAATTGGATAATTGAGTAGCTGTGATTAGCTTGATTGATATATTTGATGATTGAGTAGCTTTGTTTAGCTTGATTGATAGATAGCTCTAAGAAACCGATTTAGTTTCTGATGCAACAGCTTAACAAAGTTTTTGATCAAACTCAGTGATTGATAATAAACCATGATTGATAGGTTTAAAATGATTTGATAGCTTAAGTTGCTTCAATTTGATTTGATTGATTGATTTGATTTATTGATAGCTTGATTGATTTGATTTATTGATAGATAATTGAGTCAGTTTAATTTGATTGATTGTTTTCTCTAGACAAATAGGAGAAACTTGATGTTCTCCAGTGTCGGGAGAAATTACCGGCCATACGTCATTTAGTTCCAGAGTTATCCCAAGCCGAGATTAGACACATAGATGCTTATAGTTTACATCATTTATTGTTTATGCTAGAGATTATGCATAACAGAGGTTTGTTGACTGCATTAGCTGAGAGATGGCATAGTGAGCATAACACTTTCCACCTACCGACGGGTGAGATTAGTGTTACCCTAGAGGATGTCTATAGGATTCTGCATATCCTGGTGACTAGGAAGCTAGTGCAGTATGATTATCAGGATCACGTTGGGACTAAGGCTTGCAGAGTCATTTTTGCTGATGAGAGCATCAGTAGAGGAGAGATCCGATGGGTAGACATGGTGATGTACTATGAGACTCTTCTTGTTATTCTTGCTGGTTTGATTTGTGGTTTTATATGTCCTGATAGGCAATCTCGAGGCTTTTTAGTTGGATGGGGTGAGGTGCTACTGAGCATGATGCAGCATCGGACGCGATATGCTTGGGGTGTTTGTATGCTAGCACATTTATATCATGATCTACACTAGGTTGTGTATGATGAGAGTGCGAGTTTGTCTACAGGATGTACATTATTACAGATCTGGTGCTGGGAGCACATTGCTATTACACGACCTATCCATCATAGAGTTCATGGAGAGAGGCAGCCATATGTTTATTTTTATGCAGGTGTTCTTACTTAGCCCAAGCTGGGTAAGATGGAGTATTGACATTGGGTTCTTGATTCTTTGGATAGCATTATTTGGAGACCATATGTTGATTGTGAGCCATGGATGGATGATGCACATACATTACCATTTATCATGTAGAGTAGATATCTCATTGGTCGTACACCCTTCAATCTTGAGTGACAGTTGATTGGTTGGATTTTGAGACAGTTTGGTATCATTTAGCCTATGCCTACTGGTGTGACAATTTATGCTCGGCGATATAGAGATAGGCGAGATTGGGGACCATCTTTGTCATTTGAGATTGCTCGTACAAAGTTTATTGCTACTCCAAGAGTGGCTTACGATATGAGATTACACATTCTTGATCCTGGGGTTACTACAGAGTATGCTCAGTATTTATTAGCTCATCCATTTCCTCGGATTATGGATCTAACAGATCCTCCTCCTAGCTCAAGAGATGATGATGATGATTCATATGATCTTGTTAGTAGGAGACAAAGACATAGACGAGAGCTTAGAGCTGCACATGAGGCTGGGAGAGGTGGAGATGATGGTGGGGATGGAGGTGGTGGTGGTGGTGGTGGTGGACCTGGATGGAGAGGACGTTGATTGAGAGTCTGTGGAGGACCATTTGGACTGGCTGGCAGGATTGATAGACCTCATCCTATGGGTGGGAGAGATGGTGGATGGATTGGGAGGGATACTGATAGGGTAGGGATGAGATCACCTAGAGGATTGCCAGTGATAGGGGGCAGGGTGACTAGACTGGATGGGGGTTGCAGGAGAGGTATTGATTTTGGTTAGATTCAGCCAGATCCTAGAGTTATTGCAGCTCATGGTGGTGATGATGAGGATCCTGAGGATCATATTCCCCTAATTAGACAATGGGTTTGGAGAGTTACTCGGACTGAGGTACCAGCAGTTGAACAGGTTGGTGGTGAGGGGATTGGGATTCATGCACTACAACAGGATCTACCAGAGCAGGTTGCACTAGTGCAGGATATGCCAGAGCATGATGTGCTAGGGCATGATACTATTGACAGTCTGAGAGCACATATTGACCAACTTCAAGCACATATATATACTCCTATGACTGAGAGAGACATAGCTGTTAGGAGACAGTAGGATACTAAGGGTCTTCTAGATCATATTCAGCAGGTTGGGTCAGGTACTCTCTTAGCGGACACAGTTAGAGCATTATTTTGGGCTGAGAAGGAGACTTCCTACTAGCAACGATGATATGAGGAGGTAGTTGCAGAGAGCTAGAGAGCAGGTAGTTATCAGACCACCGTGTTGATGGATACTAGCAGTGGTGGGGTCATGGGACCTCCTCAGAGGAGTGGTGAGCATGGTAGACAGGCATCTAGAGGATCTTCTCACCCACATCCACAGAGACAGACAGAGTCAGGTGGTAGTGGTACAAGAGAGCCATGACTTTCATTTGAGGCACTTGTATTGTTGTATCTGATATCATTGTATACTTGGACTTTTATTGTTTTATGATGATCTATATGTAGACATGGTTTCTATATGATGATGCTTTTATTTATGCATGTTACTTTATTTGATGATGTTCTATATGCTTATATGTTTTAATTTTATGGATGCAAATGAGGAGATGAATAATGATATGATAATATTTTACATGATGCAAATGATAAATGTTTTTGATTTTTGATTTTGATGATCTTAGATGGAAATGCAAATGATTACTTAACTTAAACGATGCAAATGCAAATGATCTATATGAAAATACAAACGAAATGATTGCTTAATGCTTAGGATGATGTATATATAAATGAAATGTTTTTGGATTTTTTATGTATGCAACTAAATGATAAATGGAATGATAATGTAGATAATAATAATACACTATATGAAATGCACTTAATTGAATGCAATTAACGCAATGATTTATACGGATTTACACATGAATGATTGATTTGTTTTTGATTTATATGTTATGCTTATAATGATTATGAATCTAAGTGAAAAAGATGCAACTAAATGATCTTTATGAAATGATAATGTAGATAATAATGATGATACACTACATGAAATGCACTTAATTGAATGCAATTAATGTGAAAATGCAGCTAAAATGGAGAAAAAATGAATGCACCTACAATGATTAAATGCAAATTGTTCTTATTTGTCCAAGTATACTCAATCTTTATTTATGACCGTTGATTTGTTAATGAAATGATATGCTTATAATACAACTTGACAAATGAATGCTTATAATGCAAATGAATAATTAACTAATGAAATGATCTAACTAAAAATTAGACTGCCATTCTTCATATGTCATCGGGTAGCAGTGCTTGTTTTCATCATTGAGCTTTAAATGTTGTAAGAAAATACAAGCAACTTGACATAATGATTCAAGATGACCCGAGTATTTCTTACATGGATTTTGATATAGCAAGTTAATGCAAGCAACTTGATATAATGGACCAAGTTGACCCGAGTATTGCTTGCAGAACAGACAAGGAGTATCTCCTTTCATGCATGACTTGGAACGTCCTCCTTGATCTTTTGCTGATCATATCCTGAGAGAAGTTCATACTGTAGTAAGAGATAAACCACAGATATCAATCAAAGAAAATAATCATGCCCCATCATAGCTCCTCTAGTCATGAAAATCCTTGAGTTGCATAGAGTACATGATTAGCAATAAAATCAAGATATAAACACTGAATCTTGTATGTCATTTACATGTTCTTATGGTCATTAACTGATATAATCATCTTAATGAATGATCTTTGATAATCCTTTATAGTTTGCTAGTTGATTCTTCATTTTCTGAGTTTCATGATTCAGTTGTTGATGAAATGCCTTGATTTTTGTTTCTTTGTTGCTCGTTATCTGTTTCGAAATCCTAGGTGTTTTTGGATTTTCTAAATTTTTCCAAATTTTTTGAATGTTTTTGGATTTTCTAAATTTCAAAAGATCACCTTAGAAAAAGGAATTTAGGATTTTGCCCCCAATGGAAACAATTTTTTTTTATTATGGATATATGAATTGATCAAGATCCAAACCATAGTGGGATACAAATGCAGACTGATAAATGTTGATAAAATCTAAGACAGTGACTACGACAAGTATGTCAAAAGGTTATAATTGTTGGTAAGCTGCATATTTTTTTGCTAAATGGTTCAGAGCAATTGATATGAAAGATGGAATGGATAAGCTAAGATAGATGGAAGTGATAAATGTGAGAGGATGGAGTGGATAGGTGCGCAAAGAGATCTCATGGATGGAGGAACTCAATTTTTAGATAGTGCCTATTTACCAGGTTTTCACCATCTAAATTTATTGCATTTTTGTTGTTTTATATTTTTTAGGGATTTTCTGCTTTTCTGATTTTTATTGATTTCTTCAGGACTTTATATGCCTTTTATTGATTTTTCTAGGACTTTATATCTCAAGCATAGAATTTCTTGAGATGGATAGAATTGATAGGTTCATCAAACCAATCACCTTTTGGGGTAGATAATTTGTATGCTCCTGATCTGTATGTTGCTACTATGACAAAAGGTCCTAGCCAATTTGGTTCAAATTTGCCCTTCTTTTCCCAATCTTGCTGATTTCTCAGATTCTCCCTTAGAACTATGTCTCCAATCTGGAAAATGCATGGCTTGACTCTGTGGTTATAGCTTCTTTCCATTCTTTGTTGATATACTTTCAAATGGTCTGTTGCATTTTGGCGACATTCCTGAATCAGTTCTAGTTCCTGGAGTCGAGAGACTCTTTGTTCTTCTTCTAGTATAAGACCACGTAATGATACTTGGAGAGAAGGTATCTCTACTTCTATAGGTAATATCGCTTTTGATCCATAGACCAAACAATATGGAGTTGCCCCTGTTGGAGTGCGGACACTAGTTCGATATGCCGAAAGAGCAGGATTTAGCTGAATGTGCCAATCTTTTCCATCTTCATTGACTGTTTTCTTCAAGATTTTTAAAATAGTTTTGTTTGATGCCTCAGCTTGACCATTACCTTGTCGATAATATGGAGTAGAGAACCTATGTTGGATATGAAATTTTTCACATAGGTCTTTTACATCTTGATTTTTGAATGGTCTTCCATTATCAGTGATAATGGTCATAGGAACTCCATAGCGACAGATTATGTAATTCAAGATAAATGATGATATTTGTTTTCCCATCATTGTTGTTAAAGGCACTACTTCAATCCACTTAGTAAAATATTCAGTAGCAACTAGAATGAATTTATGGCCATTAGAAGATGAGGGATTGATCTTTCCTACCAAATCCAGGCCCCATTGTGAAAATGGCCATGACCCTGTCATAGGATATAACTCTTGTGCTGGTGCATGAATTAGATTTCCATGAATTTGACATTGTTTACACTTTTTAGCATAGGTGAATGAGTCTCTTTCCATAGTCGGCCAAAAGTAACCCATACGAATAAGTTTCTTAGCCAATGTTAAACCACTTGAGTGTGTATACACTTTTTAGCATAGGTGAATGAGTCTCTTTCCATAGTAGGCCAAAAGTAACCCATACAAATAAGTTTCTTAGCCAATGTTAAACCACTTGAGTGTGTACCAGAAATACCTGCATGAATGTCATTAAGAACTCTTTTAGATTCATCTTTTTCCAGAGATCTCAATAATGTACCATCTAGACCATGCCTATATAGGATATCAACAATAATGGTATAGCGGGAGGACTGACGGATAAAGTTTCTTCATTGATTATGAGATAATTCCATAGGAAGGATATGATCTTTTAAATATTGGTAGGTTTGACCATATAAGGATTGACTGGTTCCTGATATATGGCAAATTTGATAGGTATGCTGGGATTGAATGGTAGGGGTTAAGATATCTTCCACAAGAAACTCGTAACGTTGTTGATTCTCTTTATTTTGCAAGAGAGATGCTATTGTAGCCATTGCATCTTCTGCTTTATTTTCATTTCTGGGAATCTGGGTGAATGTGATTTCTTTAAAATGTCCTTTAAATTCTTCCACTAGTTGTTTGTACGGTATAAGCTTATCATCCTTTGTTTGATATTCATTATTTATTTGATTAATGACAAGTTGTGAATCACCATAGACATGTAGTTCTTTGACATTCCATTCAATGGCCATTTTGAGCCCTATAGCGAATGCTTCATACTCTGCAGTATTATTGGTGCATGGAAATCTTAGTCTATATGATTTCAGAATTGTATGTCCTTGAGGTGTGATAAAAAATATTCCTGCACCTGATCCATATTGAGTATAAGAACCATCAAAGTACAATTCCCAAAAGTTTGTACTTATTGTCAAGATATCTACATCGAGAAATTCGATGTGCAAAGGCATGTCATTTTGTAGAGGTGCATTAGCTAATTGATCAGCAATGACTTGTCCCTTGATGGCTTTCCGGTCAACATATTCTATGTTGAATTCACTTAGTATCATAACCCACTTGTCTAGTCTCCCTGTTAATGTTGAATTACTCAATAAATATTTGAGAGGATCTATCTTTGCTATTAGTTTTACAGAATGAATCAACATATAATGTCATAGCTTCTGAGTTGCAAATACAACTGCCATACATATCTTTTCAATTGATGAATAATTTAACTCATATCCAACAGGTGTTCTACTGATATAATAAACTACTCTTTCTTTTCCTTCATCATTGTGCTGAGCTAGGAGAGCGCCTAATGATACACTTGTTGCTGAGACATAGAGTAACAAGGGTTTCCCTTTGGTTGGTGATATCAGTACTGGAGGACTCATAAGATATTCTTTTATTTGCAAGAAAGCTTCTTCACATGTTAGATCCCATTTGAATGGAACATTTTTATGTAGAAGATGGGTAAAGGGAAGACATCTATCGGCCAATTGGGACACAAATCTCCTGATTGATTGCAACCTTCCTTGTAAAGATTGCAATTGACTTATGTTCTTAGGTGATTCCATCTCCATGATAGCTTTAACTTTTCTAGGATTGACTTCAATGCCACGAGCTGATATAATTTACCCAAGGAGTTTTCTAGAGGTTACCCTGAATGCACATTTCTTTGGATTTAATCTCAATTGATATCTTTCCAGCCTGTCAAAAATCTTGCTTAAAATGTTCAAATGTTCTTTTTTTGTGTGAGATTTTGCAAGTATGTCATCGACATAATCTTCCATAAATGTATGCATCATGTCATGGAAAATTATCATCATAGCCCTTTGATAAGTCGCTCCTGCATTCTTAAGCCCAAATAGCATAACATTCCAGCAGTATGTTCCCCATGCATAGGTGAAAGCTGTCTTCTCTTGATCTTTAGGTGTGATTCTTATTTGATTATATCCTGAGAAGCCATCCATTAATGAAAACATCTCATGCCCTGCTGACAAGTCTACTATGATATCAATGTTTGGTAGTGGGAAATCATCTTTTGGACATGCTTTATTTAGATCTCTTAAATCTGTGCAGATTCTTATGCTCTTATCTGATTTTGATACTGGTACAATACTTGAAACCCATTCTGGATAAGTGACTAGTCTTATGAATCCCACTTCTAATAATTTCTTGAGCTCAGTTTTGACAAGGAGAGCAATATGTGGGTGCATCTTTCTTAGCTTCTGCTTAATAGGTTTTGCTTTTAAATACACATTAAGATGATGCATGATAAGATCTGGGTTTAGCCCTGGCATATCTGCATAAGACCAAGCAAAATTTATTTGTCGTTCCTTAAAGAATTCCATGTATTCTTTCGTCTCTTTTTTTGATAATGAGGCAGCAAAATGAAGTATTTTAGGATCCTTTGATGTATCAATGTTTACTGCTTCTATTGGTTCTATCAGGATAGTAGATCTTTCTTGAAAATATGCAGGAAAAATGTCAAACTTTCCATCTTCTGACGCCTCAAGGAGGTTTTCATCATCAGATACGCCCTTTATTTTCTCTTTTGATTGATCTAATGTTGCCATGAAATGGTTTTCAACAATAGGTTTCTTTCCTTGTTTTGTTTCACTTTTTTGACTGAAAAGTTTGGCATTTTCCTGACTATGAAAAATTTTACTTGAATCTGTAGTAGAAGACATTTTAGGTGGGATGGGTTCAATAGCGTTAAGGTACACAACTAAGTCATGATCATTGGAAAAGACATTTAGTTTGGGGTTGTCTAAATTATCCAAATCAATTAGTTCAGAATGAAGAAGGGGTAAATCATAATCACTGTGATCATTAGGTGTTTCAACGTTCATGACATAATGATCATAATTTATCGTAGAATAGGTATTGTCATAGATTGAATATTTTTGAGGATTGTCTTTCTCAAGAATTTCTGAATTAGTCTTAACGAGATTATTGTAGTTCACACTCAAGTGGTTCTTCAATTGATGTTTGTCCCTTAAATGAATGGATCATATCAACACACACGTCTTTGGTATTGCAAATTTCTTCCTGATTGACTCCATTTACAGTTTGGAGTTTATAGACTTGTGTACATGTTAAAGAGGATTCTTTTAATAGATTTTGTCTCCTTTCAAACTCATCTTCTTCTAGACTAATAGTTAATCCAACTTGACTATCTCTTATTTCTTCTATGGTTCTTGCATATCTAACTCTTGTTTGCACTTCTTGAGGCATTGTATCGCTATTTTTGTCATTCTCTTTTCTTTTTGCATATGCCTCTTTTCTCTAAATTCTGAGTTTCTCTTGTCTCTTTTCTAATTTTATCTTTTGTTCAGTAATGGACAAGTCTTCTTTTATAATGGCTTCTTGATCTTCATTGTGTTCATTACTTGATGTAGTAGATAAAGCATCTGGTCCCCATTCATACTCATTGGAATCTATTTCTGAATTCTGATATAAGATTACTCCACTATACCATACTGGAATGTCGTATGGTGCAAAAAGTTCTCTGATTTCTGTCATTTCTATTTTTACTGCTTCTGGATGTTAGGTCCCAAAGACAACTGAGAAGGGGGGGGGTGAATCAGTTGTCTAATAAATTCAAACCAAAAACTAATTAACCAACTTAATGCTTAATACCGGTAAACCAGTTAAGTATGTTGGTAGATAGTGTTAATAGTAAATTGCTATACCGGTAAGGATTAATGCATGAAACATAAACATAAAGTCATCCACAACACATAACACCAATATTTGTATGTGAAAACCCTGTAAGGGGAAAAACCATGGTGGGAAACCTTACCCACAATCAGATGATACTACTTTAGATAGTAAGTGTACATAAATGGGGAAGGCCAATAGCCTAGAGCTCACTGCTCAATCACAAAATGGGAGTCACACTGACTACAGTTGGATGGTTAAATCCAATAAGAATGTACTGCACAAAATAACATCTTCATATGCTGAATTCAGTATCGATGTAATGCTGATATGCTTCTGCAAAAACCTAACTTCACCTTCAAATGATGTCTTCATGTATATCTCTACTTGATCTCGCATATACCTTCACTCAATTCTTTTCTGCATTCCACACTTGATCTTACAAATAAGATCTTACATATATACCATACCCTAAGACCAATTTTAGTAGGTCGGCTCTACAAGATATTACAATAAAATCATTTTACATACAATATCATATCCGATGCAATAACTGATTGAACATGTCGGCTTAATGCATTTACAACAATAATAAATCATCTCCATAGCATGCCATGCTGATCTGGAAAAGATAAACTTGCCGGTGTAACCCTAGATAACTTGGACCTATTTGCCGGTAAAAGCAAATATGCAAATATGAATATACCAATGATTAATTCTTCAAAACAAAGTGTCCACACGATGTCTTTGACATTACCAAGTGTCTTCCATATCATTCCAGATACCGGTGAACATTATATCCTGCCGGTGAACCATATACTAGTAACTGTTGCATAGTTTACTTGTTTGCTGGTGAATGTTGCTGGATCTTCAAAGTGCTTGTTTTCAGTAGGTGTTGACATCAATGACAAAACCATACCAAAATACCAACACTAGAATATTATGTTCAGATTTTTCTTTTGTTTGTATTTTTAGAACTTGTGGACAATATTTTTCTTCACCTTTGATAGTAGTCTCTTCTTTCTTTTCACGATCTTCTTGCTTCTTTTGCTTATTGGCTACTGTTTTGGCTGCTTGATGTAGCTTTTCTTGCCAATTGTGTCCTTGAGAAACCAATTTCTTTCTCCATTTTTGCTGTTAAGTATTGTGTTGCTTTTGATTAGACTTCAGATATCCTAACCCAGATTTATCTTCTGTGGATTGTGAATGCGGACAAATAGGTTCTGAAATACCTTGATGTTGCTTACCAATTGGTCCTTTCCCTTCATATCCCATCTTTTGCATGATTTCATATCCTTTGCCATATTTTTTTATGGGAATATTGACTTCTGCTACTATTGCTATAGTTTTATCTTCATCTTTGTATAACCAACCAAGAATGTCCTTGTCTTCATTTTCTTACTCAAGAGTTCCAGAACTAACAAAGGTTCCTTTAAACATACGTTTTGATTTTTCTGATGATTTTGATTGAATATCTTTAGGTTTTCCATATGACTTAGGGGAAAGTGGAAAATTATTCAAAGAATATTTTCCCATTCCTTCATCATTTAACTTGAGCTTTTCTTCAAAAGTTTCCCATAACTTTGCTTGAATTTCCTTGGTAGGATATACTGATTCTCTGTTATGTGGAACTGTGGTATCTTGTGTTGGCTTCAAATTGTTGCAATATTGACTGGAATCTACAATTATAGTGATTTCTTTTCCTTTATGAGGAAATTTTACACATTGATGATATGTAGAAGGAACTGCTTGCATCTTGTGAATCCAGGGTCTTCCTAGAAGAATGTTGTAGGAGAGATTCTAAAACTTGACACAATGTATCCTTTTCCACAGGTCCTATCCTTATTGGTAGCATAACAGTTCCTTTAGAAGAACGTTCTGCTTCATCGTAAGCCTTGATGGTTATTTTCTTTTTCGGGTCCACTGCATTCTCTGAATACCCCAAAGCTTTTATCAAACTTAATGCACAAATGTTTAAACCGGCTCCTCCATCTATGAGTACACGTTTGACACGAGTTTTATTAATGGAGACTTCAACATGTAAAGGAGCATTGTGAGGATGTTGTAAGGAGGCATCATCATTTTCAGAAAATGATAAGCAATGAGGAGATATAAGATGTCCTACCATGTTTTGGAACTGATCTATATCCAAATCCTTTGATACCGTTGTTTCCACTAAAGCTTTCTCCAAAATTTCCTTATGCATAGGTGAAATCTTGAGAAGTTCCAAAATTGACATTTGAGCTGGTATTCGTTGTAATTGCTATACTAAATTGTATTGTTGTGATGTGGATGTTGAGTCTTTTACTATACTTGGAAAGGTAACCTTTGCTTTGCTTCTTGTGATAACGTTGATTGGTTCTAAAGATGGATTTTCATTAACAATTATCACATTTACTACATCATCGTATGTATAAGTGTAATTCACTTTGGCTTTCCCTTTGTCATTTTCCAATTGGGATGATTCACCTTTATCATAGTTTGGAAGTGGAGTTTTAAAAGCCAAGTGTGATTCATTTGTCTTATGGCTATCCACCGTAATGGTTCCATTATCAATTAGATCTTGGATAATGTGTTTCAATCTTTGACAATCATTTGTTAGGTGTCCTTTATTTCGATGATAATTGCAAAAATGATTGTCATTCCACCAGTTTGGCTTAACTGGCGGTTCATAAATTCTTGCTTCAGGTAAAACAATCAATTTGTTAGCAAGCAAAGTTTTTAGAGCTGATTCTAAAGATTCTCTAATATTTGTGAATTTTCTCCAAGGATTAGAGAAAAAGGACTTGACTTTCTTGTTTTCTAGATTTTTGTTGCTTGGGATTTGACTTGATAGATTGAAAATTGGTTGTTGTTGTTTTGCAGTATTGTTATCATTATTTCCTTCATTGCTGACATTCCTATTCTTTGACCATAACTTGGGTTTATCATTGTTGTTGTTGTTGCTGTTGTATGAATTATTGTAAAGTTTTAGTTCTCCTTTCTTTACCATTGCATTCTCTATTTTCAGACCATTTTCGATCATTTTGGCAAAAGAGGGAGGACATTGCATCCTTAGTCGATAACTCATTTCACTGATAAGATTATCATTGAATATGTCCATTTTTTCTTGATCAGGTACATCCCGGGGATACCTATTAAACATGCATTTCCATCATTGTAAAAAGATCATGAAGGATTCACCATTCTTTTGTTTAACATTGCAAAGATCTAGCATTGTTATTTCATTCCTTATATTGTAGGAATATTGTGAAATAAACCTATTCACAAGTTCTTCAAAGGATTTGATTCCAGATGGTAATCTTGAAAACCATTCCATTGATTGCCCATTTAAACTCCTAGGAAAAAGACGCATAAGGTAAGTCTCATCATGAGCAAATTCCATGCTCATAGTACAAAACTCCCTAATGTGATCTTGAGGATCAGATCTTCCATCGTATTTGTCATATTTAGGAATCTCGCAATGTTGCGAAAATGGTATCATATTTAGCTTTTTATCAAAGGGATATGGACATATGTCTTCTAATGAATACTTCTTGGAACTTGTCCCATTTTGCATGTCTTGTATCTGTTGTTGGAGAGTTTGTATTTGTTGAGTAAAGTTTGAAAATGGATTATCCACATTGCTTCTTTTATCATTACGTTCTTTTCTTTTGTCATCCCTTTCTTTCCTTGTTTCTTCGCTATTTTCTTTGTTCATATCTTCATTGTTTTGCTCATCCGTGTTTTGGGTGTTACTTGTTTCCGCATCTTGTTTTAAGCTTTCTATATTAAAGTCTTGTGGTAGTTTAGCTCCAGATTTTGCCAATATCAAGAGATATTTCTCTTTTTGTTTTGTCAATAATTTTTCCATTAGCCTATCAAATTTGAAATCTTGTTCAAGGTCTCTAATCATGCTATTGACAGCTTCTTTGTCGACAACGGTAAATCCAAAAGTGGTATCTTCTTCCTCCATTTGTTGTTGTTTTCTAAGTTGTTCGTATTGGGCTCTAGTCCAAACTGGCATGTGTTTATGTCAAAGTTATCCAAAAATTCCCAAGGACAAGGTCAATAAGTAATTATTGGTTTAGGAAGATATGCTTTATTGATCTTACCACTATTGCTTGTTCGATGGGATAAAGCATCTCTTTGTTGAAAAGCACATCTTTGTAGAGTTTCACCGTCAAATTTTGTACCGCAGCCACGTAAGTAGTGATGAAAATAGTGTAGGAATGTCCTATGTTTCAGTAAGATCTTACGATTGATATACAAGAATCTTATTCTCTTCTGAGTAGCTTTGTAACTGGGTTTTCTTTTCTTAAGGTGATACTTAAAAGTCAAATAAGGATTTGACAGTTTACAAGTTTGATTCCAATGTTGGTGCAATTTTGGTTTTGATGTAACCTAGGTTCAAAATAGGAAAGATATATCCAAGATTAGGAACCTAGTATAGATTGATCAAGCTTTGTGATAGAGGATTTGATTATCCTGATGAGAGTCTTGACAAGGATGTTGATTTTTGTACTTAAGATGTTTGAATAAATAATTTGCTTAATGTTGATGTTTATAGAACCTTTTGGGAATAACCTATAGGATTAGCAACCTAGTTGTTTTGAGCTATCTTGAAAATACATGATGGTTTAGAGACAAACCTACTTCAAGGATTATTTTGATATTTTTATGTTTTGGTACTTTGATTTTGAGTTGGTGCTTCAAGTGTTGGAATGTTTTTTGTTTTATCCTTTTGATCATACTTTTCAGAAATTTGTTGATTTTTGATCGCTCGTAGATGATAATTTTCTTCAATTTTTGACCATTTGGAACATGTTACAGACATAGAAGACACAATTTTTAATAAATGAAAAGCACAAGCAAGTACAAATCCCTATGGTAGGCTGAGACAATAGTTGTTGAATCTCACATGGAGTTTCCCCCGAGGCTACGCTATTCAAACCCAATATTTAGATTCTTGACCCCACTGGCTCCACCCTCGACACTCACTTCTTCAAGGCAGCCAAGCACCAGTTTCCATGAAATCTCCTCATGGCAAACTTTATATCTCTACTAGGAACCGTATGTGTGTGAGCCGCTTCAGAGGTCCGACCTCCTGTGCCAACAACTAGAAGGTTTTTGGAAACTAGTACAAATAGTTTTTAGTAAAGGATTCTGGTCATGTGGCCATACATGCGGCACTTTCAGCTCTGTAAATACAGAAGGTTCCCAGCCTATAGAGGTTACACTCCATAGGGTTTATGGGGAAACATAGTGTCGGTATGAACTTATCAGCACATGTTGTTTGAACTTTTGTTACAAACACAATTTATTTAGAGTGGATTGGAAGGACTCGGTATTAGCCCGTTTCCACTTTAGGTCATTCCCCTCTCACTGGCCCCCTTAAGGTAGCTCGGGAAGGCAGGCCCTCTACTAGATTAATTACTTGAAAGTAAAGAAAGCGTAAAAGAGTGGGTTTGGCTTTTTGATCACCCAATTAAGGGGAGAGCATATACCTACCACTTTCGAGACACAAAATACAAGCGTTCTTTTTAACTTTTTCAAAGCAATTTGTTGGCTAAGTCCTATTTGGAGATGTTGCTCCAACAAGCATGATGTTTATTTTAGCCCCACATAGCAAATGATTTTCTAAACTAGGAATTGGAAATCCTGGTCAACTAAATGAAAATCATTGCAAAAAGTAACTTGCTTTGTAAGAATGGACAAGTTGATTGTTCTTTTTAACTTGCAAAATATAAGATTGATTGTGCTTTTTACCTTTGCAAGAAAATAAAAGATTTGTTGTTCTTTTTAGAGCCCAAGATTTGAAGTGTGAATGTCCTAACTTTGCAAGAAAGTAAATGTTTGATTTGTTGTTCTTTTTACCTTGCAAATGTGATTATTTTTAGAGCCCCAAAATAAGTGAGGTACTTTTTAGAACACCAAATTGAAAAATGAAGTTCTTTTTACCCAAAAGGAAGTATGAGTTATTTTTAACCAACTTTGAAAAAGCTAGGAAAGAAATCACTAAATCCTAAACTGTCTTCTCCAAACCTGCAAGAAACTGTTAGAAATCTGCAAAATAGTAAAAAGTTAGTGAAAAACCTTAGGTGGGCTTCCACAAGCCTAATTTCAAATCGATTACAAACTTTTTGTCAAATGCGCTATCCTACGATTCAAAAGCGCTAACCTATATTACACACATGCTAACCTGTATTACAAAAGCGCTAATCTTCATTACAAAAGCGCTAACCTGCGTTACAAAAGCGCTAATCTTGAGACAAAAGCGCTAACCTGCATGACATATGCGCTAACGTATTGTGCAAAAGCACTGATTTTCTGACAAAAGCACTGAATTATATGACATATGCGCTAACCTATGATGAAAAAGTGCTAACCTATAATGCAAAAGCGCTATCAAAATTGACATATGTGTGAATCTGCATTATAAATATGTTAATTTTATTTTTATGAGGTTTTTTTTTTTTTTTTTTTTAAGGTATATGCGAGGTTCTGCCCCACGGTGGGTGCCAAAATGTGTGAGCTTGAATTTCATCCTTAGAATGTTACCTGCAATAAGTTAGTTTCACAAAATACAATGGAAATGCATACAGGAAATCCAAAATCCACCAATGAAACTACATGAAATACATACTAAAATAAAACATTATTTTACCTTCATGTCTTATGTCTCATTGTGTCCTAACTCCATTGTTCCTGGTTGCAGATGGTGTGCTCTCAGACAATGCACTGTTGGCTTCCAAGATGGCATATGAAGAATGGACTGATAACCTATAGTTCACTGATAGTATGATATGCAAAGCTACATGATTATGCTAAATGATACTATATGATAATATTGCTAAAATGATATTTTCTAATTGCTTCAAAAACTCACGGATGCATATGATTAGCTTGCAAAATGCACTTGAAGTCTCTTGAAGTCTCACTCCCTCTCAACTGAAGCTCTTGATTTTATAGACTTTGAGAGGATAAGATGATGTGGCTCAGATCAATGGTCTTGATCAGATCTGCAAATTTGAATGGCTGTGAGCAAAGGTGAAGGTTGAGAGAAAGGGGGAAGGAGAAGACAAGTGTCACTCATCTCACCTTGACTTGGTTGCTAACTGAGGGAATCTAGGGATGGTTGGAGGAAATTTAGGCATGGTAGGACAAGTGGACTCAAGTCTTTCCTAAGATGTAGGGGGTGTTGGAGAGAATATAGGAAATGGTTATGAAATATGTGTACGTACACAATTTTCATTAATTTTGGAAGTTGGAGATAAATGATAAATTAATATTTAAGAAATATTAATTTCCTTAGCCACATGTTTGATGAGTTGGCAAACGGAAGATGAAGTGGAGATGGAGAGTGAGTTGGATAAGAAAGATTAAATAATTTAGGAATTATTTAATATTTGAGACTATAGGATAGGAGAATAATATTAAATATTAGATATTTAATTGCTTGGAGGAGATAATTAAATATTGGACATTTAATTAACTTGATTAGAAGGAATAATTAAATATTAGACATTTAATTAATTAGAGGAATAAGATAATTAAATATTAGATATTTAATTAACTTGGAAGAATAGGATAATGAATTAATTAATAAAATATTAATTAATAGA
>NC_081412.1:292570581-292596369 GCF_030272615.1 Cryptomeria japonica
GAACAAAGATCTAAATGAACTCTGTGAAAAATTCAAAATAAAACAACATTGGTCATCTGTGTACTACCCTCAAGGTAATGGACAAGCCAAAGCGTCTAACAAGAATCTGTTGACTATCTTACATAGAATAGTAAATAAATCTGGAAAGGATTGACATCTGCAGCTCAATCCTGCCCTGTGGGCTTATAGAGCAAGTATCAGAACACCTACTGGGTCTACACCTTTTTCTTTGGTGAATAGGTCCAAAGCAGTATTACCTATTGAGGTGGAAATAACATCTCTAAGAGTTTCTTTGCAAGGTCTTGTTACTGATAAAGACTACATAATAACTAGATTGCAAGAACTCGAATTGCTAGATGAACATCGACAAGTGGCATTTGATCATCTAAGAGAATATCAAAAGAGAATGTCTAGAGGTTATAACAAAAAGGTTCGACAATGAGAATTTCAGGTTGGTGACCTTTTTCAGAGAGAAAATCCTAAGAATCAACTGTTTCGAGACAACAAAGGGAAGTTTTAACCCAACTAGCTGGGTCCCTACATTGTTACTACAACCTTTGACTCTGGTGCCTATCAACTCTCAACATTGAAAGGAGAACAACTCCGTGAACCGATCAACACCATCCACCTGAAGAAATTCTTCACCTAAATATTCTCTGCTCCAACAGCCTATGCAACTAAAAAAGTCATGAAGAAATCCTAAAAATTAGAAAAAGTCCTGAAGAAATCCTAAAAATGAAGAAATCCTAAAAATCAGAAAAAGTCCTGAAAAAATCCTAAAAATCAGAAAAAAGTCTTGAAGAAATCCAAAAAAAAAGAAAAAACAAAAAAAGGAAAAAGAGAGAAAATGCCTTGGTGGAAACCTAGTAAACAGGCTCCTCGGTAAAAAATAAAGGGATCTTTTCCAAGTAGGTGAAAACCTGGCAAACAAGCTCCTCTTGTACTCAAGCATTCCATCTATCAACGCAACGTTGGAATTCCCGCTTTCATGCATCTTTACTTTTACTTGTACATATTTCCGTCACTTTTGTGACATCCTGGTTTGTTGGAACCCGCATGGCTTGAAACTGATCAATGTTCTAGTCTTAAGATAATCGATTGAGTAATTTACATGTCCTAAGAAGTATCAACCAAGTCAGCTTTATGTCAGTCAAACCTGGTCGTCCACTCTGAGTCAGTCACCTGTCTCCTAACTACTGAAGAGTTTTATCACTGAGTACACAAGCAAACAACATTACTGAAAACAATCACTAAACAATTTGAGCTATGCATGAAAATTTCTTTGTGTGCTATCTTTTATATTGGTTTTCATTTATTATCCCTCTGAGTAACTCAAGGAAGTCTATCTTGAATAAGAGGAGCAAGGATTGGGGGCATAATACTTTTCTTTATTTTCTTCTTGTAGGAATGAGTCCGATGATCTGGAAACATCTAATTAGCTAGGTGTCTGTGATAAGAGCCTTCACATCAAGGTGAAATTGTCACACATGCCTTGACTCCGCTTATTTGAATGCTATAGGGAGGTTCCCATCATTTCTTTGTCTGTTTTGAGGGAATTTCTTTATCATGCAATCCAAGTCCCTGCGAAATCTATCCAAGGATATGAACGAAAAAGGGTCATTGCAGACAAGATAATTAATATTGCACAATGAAAGGAAAGGAACTCTCATCTGCCTGTTGTGTTTGTAAAATGCTCAGTGATGAAACTTAAGCATTTCAAATCCAGTGACTCGGTTTAGGTTGCATTTCATTTTGCATCTCATTTTGCATTTCATTTTGCATTTAGTGAATTTAGAGTGATTCCGGTATGATAACAAATGATCTCTTTATCTTCTGAATGAGAGTTGGAAGCTTCATCATTTCTTAGCTAAGCGGTCTCTTCATCATTGTTTCTCCAATTGAGTACCTGTGTATTGAGAAGTTAGCTGCATACATGAGCATTTTATATAGATTCATACATTCATTATCACTCATTTACATTTATCTTATTGCATTGAAAAATAATTTTTTTTTGCACTACTCATTACTCATTTTCATCCATTTTATTTGCATATGAAAAGAAACAAAAACAAACATCCATATTCATTTGCATTACATACATCCATACTGAACAGATATGCATACATATAGAATAAAGCATATAGAAAAGCATCTCATAAATCGATCGACACAAGTAAAATGAAGTCAAATCAAGATCTCGTATATATATATATATATATATATATATATATATATATATATATATATATATATATAATGATCAAGTCTTAGGGTACAAAATAATGTCAACTGACATATACAAACTCCCATCGGGGCAAGAATCATAAGGGCTACAAAAAATGGGTGTTTCTACAAAAAAATCTAAGAGCTACACAAAATGATCTATCTCTCTGCCTCTCCCTCATTGCCAAGTGGTGGAGGAGGTGGAGCCTACTGATCTGGATCCTGCCTAGGTGCCCGAGCTCCCTCTAATTGAGCCATATATTTTGAATACGGTACAACCTGATACGCTACTGGAACTGCTATGCTATATGCCGCAACATAATAGGCTGCTCAACTCATTTGATGGAGAACCTCATGCTGAATAGCATCTCTCTTTGCCCTCATCGATGTGACCTGACGATCGTGCTCTGCCTTGAGCTCCACCAGTTGACGATCATGCTCAGCTACTTGACGATTGCGCTTTGCTTTGAGCTCAACTAACTGAAGATCTCTCTCTTCTCTAATCTCTACTAACTGTCGGTCTCGCTCTGCCAGTTGTGTTTGTGCCACTGTCAGCTGTGAATGCAAACCCACTAGGCGTGCTCTCATCGACCGCGCTGCATCGGCCTCTTGATCCCTCATAGGCTCTCCGCCTCCATCTCCAACTCCATCACCTCCTCCATCTCCGCCTCCGGCTCCCCCCTGCTCCTCTCTCCTCTGCCAAAAATGTCTTAGAGCTTCTCTCTCCTCCTCTCCACCACCCTCTGCTACCCTCACTCTGCTCAGCCTCAGTCTAACAGTCCCTAGGGATCCACCCTCTCCTCTCTGCTACTACCTACTACCAACTGATACCCTGCTACTGCTAGCACCAGGATCGCCACCTATCCGCCTCCGAGCCTTGGCTCTCTGTCCCTGCCTCTGTCCATGTCCCTGTGCCTGTGTAGGGGCATCATCCTCAACCTCCTCTATGTGAGGTACTTGCTCAGCCAGATCTGTAAATCTCAGGAATGGATGCTGCTAGAACCAATCCCTGTACTGGGGCAATACCCCTGCATCTACAATATCATCTAAATAATCCCATCTGAGACGCTGTAACCCAGTCAGCTCCTGCATGCTCAAGGTGTATGATAGCCTCGGTCCCCATCCCTACCTCTCCTCATCTGCATAACGTGCGTATGCAGTAAACTCCTGCAAGATCCCCTGAGGTCTACCATACTGTCTCATCACTCGAGTAACAACAAAATGCTCAACCACTGGCACTGATCTACTGATAAGAGGCCAGGTCATGAATAGGTCTCTGTGCACAAATCTCCAATCATCCCAAGGCTCCAAAACCCTGTAAGGTCTCCATTTGACAAGTATAAGAGCATCCAACTGCTGTCTCCAATAATCGGTCTTGCCCAGATGGGGCTACGCCACATATCCAACATATCTATAAACAATGGGCTACTGTGGATCTCTGGCCTCATCGACAATCGGTCTACATACTGGGAGATTCTCCCAGGCCCATACCTATAAAATCAACACCTTGAAAACCATACTCTTCCCCTCCCGGTAGACGATCTCATGCATTTGACGATACATGTGTGCCGATATACATGAACCCCATTGTAATCTCTGGGGGTGCTCAACGAGTCTCTCCAACATCCTGCCCCATCCACATAAAAACCCCTGCTGTCCCTGGTTTGGCATAAGAAAACACCCGATGAAACCTGCTAAGACACAAGCCAGTGGAAATTCCTCACTGTATCTAGTCATCATCTCATCCCAACTGATCGACCATGTTAGAATGTACGCATCATGAAATACCTGCCTCAGGGCTAGAAGGCCAGGATGCTGTGTTGAATCATAATCTACCTTATCTCCAACAAAAGGGATACAAAGAATCCTATATACATCCTCGGGAGTGATGGTCATCTCCCCAACTGGAAAATGAAACGTATTATGCTCTGAATGAAACCTCTCCACTAATGCAGTGAGCATACCGTGATTCACATGGATATCAGGCAACCCGAGAAGATGAGTCAATCCGCATGCATCAATATCTGCCCAGTCTATATCGGATAACTAACGAACTAATGTCATCGTAGGTAGATATACACATCTGAATAACACATGGGGAAATCGAACCTACAAAAATCAAACAAAACATCATCAGGAAACATTTCAAATTCGCCTATAAGAGAAGCAAAACATCATACAAATCTAACTACATCAACTGCAAACTCAAAATTTCAAGTTTACACCTTCAAAAATGCTAACTGTTTTTCAAATGACAAAACATCACAGAGGCAACAACTCGTACGAGTCAGGAATTGGTTTCATACGACAAAATAGTCTGATACGACACAGGACTAGCCCTGAAATGACAAAATGGGCTCTTTTGAAAGTTCTCGTACGACAACAAGGTGTATGCAGAACAATAGAACTAGTGACTTTAAATGATAAAACATATTTAATCAATTTGTCGTATGAGACATGTTGTTCTCAAATTTTGATTCCCCTCTTATCCCTTATAAGAAATATAATAACTCTGTCTGCAAATAAAGAGATCAAAGAAAACGAACCTCAGAGTAACATATGACAAGGTTTCAAGAACCTTCTACACTTTGAACTTATCCAAAGTTCAGGTGGGTATACCTTCTGTGAATAATTTCACACTTTTAAAATAGATCCACAGTAAACCAGTCCAAAACCAGTGAATCTTATCGCCTCAAACACAAACTAAAATAATAAAAGAAAGCTTATGCTCATGTTCAGTATTGATCTTCAAGAAATTTAGAAAGAGAAATATAATTGATACCAGTGCCTTATCCAGGCCACAGAGTCATCTAAATTAAACAAGGATCTCACAATTAAATATCTTCATACATATCATCACTTTGGCTTCTATCAACCCCATACATGCCTAACATATATAAGAGTCTTTCCTTCTTAGACTAGACAATGTTCATTAGATTCATAGTCTCCAACAAAATAACATACTAATAGAGATATTTCTTGTGTATTTAATTCCCCTCCTAAAGAAGAAATCTAAGAAACACATCTATAAAGACTGCATTACAATCCATGTTCAATTGAATAACCCTAGATTACCTAAATGAAACCAGTAAATTATTGAAAGCACACCAGAAGACAACACAAAATTTAGGCTCGAAAGTTTATGGTCTGTATATTGATATTCATTTTTGAAAAAATCTTACAAAACTCAGAATATTCTCTGTAAACTTAGAAAAAACCCAGATAAATTTCTGTAGAGTTTCTTTACAAATTATTGTGATCCCTTTTTTACTAGTCCTCATATCCATTTATAATATTATGGATGCATACAAGCTTCAGACCTTCTCAAAAAGTTTGTTACAACAATCTTCTTGTTTCAACAAGAAGTTACAAATCTTTTCCATATTCTAACGGCCCCCTTCCCGCGATTGTCATTCAGCGGCTTCTTCTTGAACCTCTACATCCAGCACTGCATACTTTCTTGTCCACTCTTGGTACACTTCATCAGCAGGCCATGAGAAGTTAATAACTTTCCCTCTTGTCTTGGCCAATCTCTTCCAAGAGTTTCTCATTTTATTGACCTCTGAGTTTAGAAATCCATAGTGTGATTTAATTTTTTCTATCTCCTCAATTGTTCTGACAAATAGGGAAGTATCACCTGTGCTAATGATTCCCTTTATCCTTAATGATAGGTTGGCTCCTAATTCATTAAGCCATACTTGTTTGTCCTTCAACTGAGCTGGACTAGGAAAACCCCCAGGAAATAATTCAAATACCTGCTCAGTGTACTCTTTCTTATACAAATTGATCTTCCTCTCTGCATTATCTACTCATTCTAATTTTGCCAGATCCTTTGTCAAGTCACAAGTGGATTTGATAATGGGGTCAGCCCTTGCCTCATCATAAGATACACATATAAGTTCTAGGTCTTCCTCCCTAGGCTTCCACTTGTCCAAAATAGGCATTAGGACAGCCTTGTCTCCATTGAGCTCATTCCACATATCCAAAACTTTACTCATATTGTTATACACCAATGATGATCCTATAGTGTTAGCAAAACTCAAAATTGTGGCCCTCACTCTCTCTTCATACTTATTTGCAAACAGGATTTGAGCCTGTTTTAGGTTTTCCAACTCCTGAGGAGTGATCTCAACTGATTAGGAACCAGAAGGTGCAGGAGAAGGTGGGAATTCAATGATAGGGCAATTAGATGGAGGCTATGTAGGAGAAGAAGCAATCATCAAGGTTGAGGACTCACCTTGATGGTATTGTCCTCCCAATTGGCTTTTCAATTTAGCAATAATGGTGTCTCGGCTCATTACCTCTCCCTTGGCATCATTGTAAGCTTTCAGGACAGTCTCTAACTTAGTTTGGAGAGCTTCCTTTTCCATTGCTTCTTTCTCTGCCACCGCAACATTAAATTTTGTAGTTTCCAACACTGTGCTAGCAACCTCCACCACTCCAGTATTTTGTACTCTCTTCACTATCATACCTCCAAGGTAGCTTGACTCTGGGGTATCCTTTTTCTTTTTATTTTAATCTCTCTTCAGAGACCACATGACCAAGGCAACATTATCCTTGCTAAAGGTTACTCCTTCCATAGGTTTGGTCTCTTTCCTAACTGCCTCTAAAACCAAGGCATCTGCTATATCCCATTCAGGGAGGATGAGTACACCAGCCTTTGCTACCATTTCCCTTCCTTGCTCAGGAGTGATGGTCTTAAATTCAGTGACCATTTCTTGTTTTATTTCTCTTCCACCACAACTGCATCCTTGTGGGGTTGCTCATTCTTCCTCTTCTCACATCTGGCTTTGAACTTATCAATATTCTGCTTCCACACGAATTGCATGAAAGATCCTGAGGTAACAAAGTTGCTATCAACTAAGAATTCTTCACTAGCCTGTTTAATGGCAAGATCTAGTTCCTGGCCTTTGAACTCATTGGTGGTTATGTCCATCTCAGCATCTTCTGGCTCTTCAGGCATTCCATCCCCCACTTCATCATATGTATAGGCGATCTCCCCTAGACTCCCTAGCTGCAACAATTGTTCAGCTGCTGCCTGCTCATCTCCTATATGAATGGGGGATTGAGATGGGGAATACAGGGGCTCATTAGTTTGCACTTCCTTTCCCACCCTTTGCTTCTTTTGGGATTCCTGAATGTCAATGACATCTTGTATTTTCCTCTTCCCTTTTGAAGTAGAAGGTTCCCCTATTGTTGGCACCAACACACTGTACTTGGATTTTCTATGTAGCACATAGTCACCAGGAGGGATTGCTTTAGCAGATGTAGACCTAGCTAGAACTAGTCTTGCCTTCTCAGGGTTGTTTTTAATCACTGCTTCCCTCTTCTCCTTTAGTGTTTGCATTACATCTTCAAAGCAAAGAATTAGGAATTTAGCCTTTTCCTCAAAGGGGTGAAAACTGGACAAAGGGTCATAGCTGCTGTCAAATTGGTGAACAAAATCAAGAGCCTTCTTATAGGCCACCCATTTCTCTTTCCTCAGCTCCTTCTCATCCAAATCAAACTCATTTCTGATGAGGTCTTCAGGGATTTGGAATTGGTGAGGTCTGCCTTTGCATACTGCCCTTTTTTTAAACATACCAATAAATAAATCTTCAGGGTCAGAAAACCTTGACACTACAGTGGAAAAATGGTATTGTTGAAATAATTCCTCAAAGCACTTCCATCCACCCTTAGTAATCACAAATTGATGTGCTATTGTCACTGTAGGAAAAATTGTCCCTTTTCCTCTGTTAGATAGCTTTTCCTCTTGCACACTCCCAATCTGCCTGAGGATCTCTACAATTCCTATTTTCAACGGGACCTGACATGGTAACAAAAATGGAGTAGCTCTGAAACCCTACACTTTGAAAACTATGGAAATAGGGTACAAGTACATGTCACCCCAATTGTGGACAATCTTAATTTCTTCAGCAAACTCCTTAGGCCTAAGAAACTCCAACAAAGCTTTAGGGACCCTTGGATTCTCTAAGCATAAGCGAATTCTGATTTTGGATGCAAAACACTTATCAAACTTTAGGTAGTTGGCATCCTTCCTGTCCCATGACAACACTATGCTCCATAGTTGAGCTGACATTTTCTCCCCATCCTTTTCTTTCACCAGATCCATTTCATTTGCAAAGTAATCACCACCCTTGAATAGAAAAAGATGCATGAGAAGGGAGTACCATCCACCTTACCATTCTTTATCCCTATCAAGCCTTCATGGATTGCTTCAGTAATATAGGGGGCATAATCAAATGTTACTGCCAGAGAAGGATTTAAAATTTGAGCTATCATTAACATGTAATGAGTTGGCATGTTTACTTCGGCATCCTCTTTAAAAATTTGGCAGAGTGACCAGTATTATCCTTTGGCTCTAAGAGTGAACCAATTTAGGGAGAAAGGCTCCATGGTATTAGGTCCTACAACAGTCAGCCCTCCTATTTTGACAAAAAAATATTTAAGAGGCCCATTTCTAAGATGATTCCTCTGTGCACTGTAGACTTGAGCTAATGATTCAAAATTAATAGGCTCCAAATAATTGGACACCTCACTGAGCTCAAATACATTTCTGAATTCATCATCATTGACTTCAATGAGGGTTTTTCCATTTATATCTCTAACACTTTTGGTGAGAGGGTCATAATTATGTGCGATCTGAGTTAGGAGATCTACATCCATGAGAATTCCAGGGACCACCAATTTACCTACATCCAACTCCCAAATACTGTTCATCAGGGCAGGGGAGTGTCTCATATCGAAACCAACCTTGAACAAACCCAAATACAACCCTATCTGTGGATCTCTCAGCCAATTTCCCTTGTCATACAATCCTTCTCCTATTCTCAAGCAAGGAGCCTTGGGCACTAATTCTTTAACTTTAGCTGCTACATTTGTGGACATTGACAATTGTTCCAGGAAGTCATCACAAATTGCTCTCTCCTAGTAATTAACCTTCCCTGTGAAGTCCCTTCTAGGTGCCATCTTAATGATATGCAAATATTTCAATTATTAATCACAACAATTCTTTAACAGAACAAAACCACAATTCATCAATCTTTCAAGTAATTGGTAAGCAAAATACAAGAAAACCTGTTTTTGGCCAGAAGAACTCTGCTCTGCACTAGCTTTTGTGCAAAAACTCTTCGAAATAATGCCTACATTCAATTGATGTGAGTGTATATATGGCAATCGGGCTCTTAACTGTGACATTGACACCACATGCTTCGGCCATCACTTCAGAATTGAATTCATGAATGAATTCAAAAATTTCGCTCCAACGGATCATAGAATGTCTATGTTTCTATCACTTTGTTGTTTTGCCATTTCATGAAGCCTAAAATCCGTGCATCTTCATCTAGAAAAATCATGCCAACTGCCAGATCCCGTGAAACTTGCACGACCTTTACTTTATTGACTATTCTTCATTTGGCGACGGGCTCAGACCTCTTTCACCATTTCACAAAAACTAAACATCGTGCACATTCACCCAACGAAACCGCGCGGGCCGTCCGTTCAAAAGGAACTTGATCGGTCTTTATCCTGTTCTATGATTGGCGGTTTACCCCACTAACCGCGCACCAAGCCCTGAAGGCTAATGGTTTTTGCTGTTTCGCGAATAGTAACTACCCTACATCTTCGGTCTGCGAAATGGCACCCATCGTCAGATCCTCTTTGAGATACCCACCTTTTAACAAACTTAACCGATAGCAGTGGGCCCTCCGATTCAGCACCATCCAACCTGGCAACCGACTGGCAAAGGAAACCAACGTGTCAATCACTCACTTGTCGAAAAACTTCCACGGGATCCACTTTAGGACTGCCACGTGCATCTGACAATTTGTCTTTTCGCCAGCGGTCCGATCCATCTGTTCTGCCATGACACTGACCAAGTGGCTGCCATGTCACTTCGCTATTTCGTGAAGGTTAACTTTTGGTCACCTTAGGGCTGTGAAATGGCACCGACCATCCGATCAAAAGGAACTTGATTGATCTGTACTTTTAATCCTTACCACCTCATGGACCAACTTTCCCTTTTGCCATTTCACGAAGCATAAAACCCGTGCACCTTTGGCTTGCAAAATAGCGCGAGACATCTGATCAAAAGGAACTTGATTGGTCTTTACCTTAGCTTAAAACTTGAGTGCCAGAATCACTTTCGCCTTTCACCATTTCGCAAATGGTAATTCATAGGCATCTTTGAATCGCGAATTCACGCATGCCGTTAGATTAAAAAGAACCTATGCGATGGTTAAGAGCCCGATTAAAAATTAAAACTTTAGGAAAGACTTTAGAGAAAATAAAGTGCTGCTAGACCTGCCTAGGGAGAAATACAAAGGGGGGGACACTTCTCATGACAGACAGACCCTTCCTTAAGTGAATAAAGTAACACAAAATTAGAATGAAAGGGTTTTTCTCAGACATAGGAAGGGTTAAAAACTAAAAGTTTAAACCCTCTTCTGGACCAAGAACACAAAAGCAACAAGGCCACAATCCAACTCAAAATTTTTAGACTTTTAGCCAACTATAGGACAAGAATACCCATTTTTAAAATAGTGATAACAAGACACAATCCTGTCTCGCATGACAAAACGAGATTTCTCGACTTAAACATGCCAAAAACATGAAAAATTCAACAAAAAAATTCAATTTTGAAATGATTAACAGGCATAAGATCGATCGCTTACCGCTAGTTCATAGTTCCGTGGTCGATTATATCATCTCTGGCGCTCGAATCGATGCTCATGTGTGGGAACCATTTTTTTTTTTCACAAAAGGCTTTTTGAATTTTCAAACTTGGAGGGTTCAAATGAATTGGAAATGACACTTTTACCCCATATATAGCCAAAACCCTAATTTTTCAACTTGCTCCGATGGACATGAAAATTGTACCCTTAGCTAATTTGCCTGTCTTGATTCCATTTTCAGGATCAAAATCAAAATCCGAGATCGTTCTTCTAGTCAATTTCACGACCTAGACCACTTAGCATTTTTTTATCAAAAGCTCATTCTTTCTTCAATTTGTGCTCAATCTCTTGTAAATCAACTCTGAATCTCATTTTTATTCTACAAATCGTTTTTGTGCTCAAATCAATATCATCACTCAACAATTGCCTATAATCATGTACCCTCGCTATCTTTTGATTTCGCTCCTGAGGGGGCATACTGATGACCTCATGACTTCACATCTTCAAAGTCAAGAAAATGTTCAAATCTTCCTCAAAAGTCGAGAAAAAATATTTTCAACTAAATAAAATCAAACAAATTCTTATCGCTAGGGGCATATCAGTTTTATTGCTTCAAATCAGGTTGATATTGTCTTTGTCTGAATTAGTATCTTAACGTTAATTAGTTTCATCGCTTTTCATCAAGCTGATTATTCATTTAAACTCAATCAAGGGTTTAAAGAGTATCTTTGATCACATGCTCAATCTAAGCAGGTGTTCAGTTTCATTGCATCAAATCAAGCTGAACAATTTATCTTCGCTCATCGTATCTTGATCAATCAAGTTTGAGATTGGTTTTCTCTTTGCTCACTGTGTCTAGATCAATCAAGTTCTAGATCAGTAAGATCCGCTTCTTGATCAGTCAAGTTCAAGTTCGGTATCTTTGCTCTTTATCGTTCCTAGTGCAATCAAGTTTGGAATTGATATCGCTTTAATCAACTTTGTTCAGCTTCATCGCTTCAAATCAAGCTAAACACCTCACTCTTCATCGGGTTTGTGATCAATGAAGTTCAGAACTAGTATCTCCTAGACATCAACTATTCTTTGAACCAACGCGCTGATGGCACATTAATTCAAAGAGGGGCAAATGTAATACCCTAAAAATGGTAATCTAAACCATGAGCCCCTAATTTTGACAACGTCACCAAGGTCCTGACCAAAGGCAATTAAAATAAATCTTGAGCACACAATTAATTTCTAAAATCATCAATGTCACATGGCGAAATTAATCAACCAATATTAATTAAATATTTATTTAATTAATTAAATCATTCCAAGTAAATCATTTTAAAATAATTATCCTATTTATTTTATTGAATATCCTAGCATATTTAATTAAATAAATAAATTAATGCAAGAGGAGAGAAAATCCTTTCTTACAAACTCTCAACAACTAATTAAGCAACACAAAAAATGCTAGAATTCTAGGAATTTCTAGAAATTAGTATTCATAATTTTTATTCAAAACTCTCTTGCAACTTGCAAATTATAAAGCAATTTGAAAGTACACAGATTTGTAGTGGTAAACTATCCCTGTGAAATTGGTCTTCTTATCTGCAATCTTTGCTTGCAATATAAACTTCTGCAAAAGACCCTTGCTGCAAACAATAATTGGTATAAAAGGACATTTATTGTTGTAGAAAACCATTGTATCCCCCAAAACCATTCTAAAACCCTTTAGATTACCTTTTCTTGAAAACTGGCAAGTTCAAGAAAAGACAATTACAAATGAATCTCCCCCATTTACAACGCCTTGATTGGGAGAATATTAAAAAACATAAGAAATGCATTATTTATCGTATGATGCTCTGTCACAACCTCCCATTCCAATGCCCAAGAAGGAATATCCTCAACATAAATCCAAATTGCCAATATCAAGAAAGAAAACTCCAAAACAAGCTTGTCTATTAGTCATGGACAAAAACATTAATTAAATGTTAGCCTTTATTATTTAATTTATTCATCCTACAACATTAAAATAAAACAAAATCAAAAATGAAATTAAATCTCTTTTTGGTTGATGTTGGATACCTCGTCCACTGTGGATTCTCCTATATTAGAAACATGGATAACTCATCACTTGAATCATTATTCTCAAACAATGTGACCCAGTCTAGACTTACGCGACTTGATCAAGAGCTTTCCAACCTTCTCTAGAGCTAGTCTTTTTTCCCTTATGACCAGGTCCAAAGAGATCTAGGATGCTCAAAATTTGGATATTGTAGCTATTTTTTTTATAAAAACATATATATGTATGCATAGAACATGAAATCATCCTATTATTCAAGAAAATTCAACCATGAAAGAGTAAACACTTAAAACACACAATCTATTCATTCACACAATATTAAAGGTTTTTAACAATGCATTAAGTGTACCAAGTCCTTGAAAATGTAGCAATACTATATGAAAATAAGATTCTATCACTGGAAATCATGAAATGGTTTGTTAACATCACTAGATTCTTATTTAGTGTGTTTTTTATGTTGAAAAGAAGTGTTGAGAAAATAAGATAAATTTCACTACATTTAAGCTAAAGTATTTTTGGTATTGGTAAAAAATGGGATTAAAGGGCCTAAACCCTACAAAACAAAAAGGTCATAGAAGTAGATGGTTTGAGTCTCATGAGTGAGACTAGAATAGAAGAAGAAAACATTAACAACATAGTATAAAACAAAGGACCAACAAGAAAGATAAAGCATAGTAGAGAGACAACCTAAAACATAAAAAGGAAAGAGGTTAGCAGTCTACAAACTTTTACAAACCACTAAACTCTTTTCATCTATTGATGATGAAATCACGTTTCTCCATGAAGGAGACCTCCCCAAGAACCTTTCCCTTTTCATTTCATTTGTTCTTCTAAACATTAGATGTTTTCCCCATGATCTTAAATCGTGTTTATCCATGAAGGAGACCTCCCCAAGAACCTTTCCCTTTTCATTTCATTTGTTCTTCTAAACATTAGTTGTTTGCCCCATGATCTTTTCACTAGTTCTTTGGTCAAACCTTCTATATCTTTCCCCTTCCATTTCTTGAGTTCAAATTACATGGTGTCATTGCTAGTGGTTAAGATTTTAACTTTTTCTTTTTTGAAGACCAATAATTCACTAAGGCTTTTTCTTATTTCTTCTTGATTTTTCCTTAATTCATCTTAACAATGTTTGAGATTATCCCATTTGTCATACTTTGTAGAAATTTTTTCAACCTCTTTCCAAATTTCTTCATCCACTTCATCACTTTTCTTGTCTTTGTTACATTTATAAACATTAATTTCTAGATATTGTATTTTTTCTTAGTTGTGAGTTGGGTGAGCATCCATCTCAAAACAGTATTATGTAGTTGGAGGTTTTTTTTAGTTTCCCAAATTTATCCTTCATGATAGAACAATCCTACCATTTTTCTTTTAAAGTTTCTTCTTTTTGATTTGGGGATTTAGAATCTCCTATAGAACAATGCTTGGGGCCCAACTTTTTAGGGGTGTCAAAAGTGGAATAGTCCAACGAAGAGATATTGGCTTTATTAGGGTATATGGAAGAGGTGGGGCTAGAGGTAACCTATCATTTTTTTTTACTTTAACCTTGGGGTGGAAAGTACTAGACTCCTTGAAACGATTAGGTGAGGTATTAGTGTGGTTATAGGTTCTAGAGATAGCCTTAATAATGGTTTTTCCCTTATCCAAATGAAGTTTGGGACTGGTGGGCAAGGGTTCTAGATGCGAAGGCATAATATACTACAAATACCTTTAGTTTACTTTTTGAAGGGCCCATAGATGACTCGTGGGGGGGAAGGAATGGATCATATATTAGGGGGATAAAATAGGTGGTAGGCGAGTTGATTGAAATATATATAAATAGTAGATAAGCTACTATTGAAGGGGTAAGTTATTTTTTCCCATTAAAACTTTACCTACCAACTCCTCAAGTGAGCTATAAATCTAGAAAGGAAAGTTCATTTTAATGTCATGTCTAAAGTCATTTGGCATGGGAAAAATAGGTAAGAATAAAACTTTTTAAATCTTCCTTCCTACATGTTATAGTGCATTAGGGTCTCTGCTACATCCTTCCAACACTTAAGAATATTGTCCCTTTTAAATCCATTTCGCAATCCACTATTAAGTATGTGGAATAGTATATTGGAACATCCTATATACTTGTACTTTAGTGAATAACTTGTTATTTTATGTCTAAATATATATATCCATTAAGTATAGTATATATTGGCATTAATTAATGTTATATTTCCTTTTTTCAGGAATGAAGAACTTTATCCTATATCACTACTGGTATCATGGAATTAACTATGGTAAAATATATGTCTAATTTACACTAGAATTGTTGCTCATATTTTTTATATATTTTTATTCTAAAATTTTGAGAGCACCCTAGAGCAATGTGATATGCTACGTCAATTTTTCCAATATGGATTCCTTAATGGGCACATTAGCACTTCTATGTTGAATCTATTGGTGGGTGAAGTCTTACTAAGGGGATTTGTTTCTCTCCTCTACAACTAAGTGGAATGGAAAAGTTGAAAAACTGAATATCACACCTCTTAAACCACTATTGACCTTTTCATGCATCATGAGTACCCCAAAACTAGTTGGTTTACCAAAAAATATAGAGCATTAGTGTATCAATTGGAGGTGAAAAGATAGTATATACAAAACCTCCAACTCAGTATTATAACATTTCAAGATCAATAGTGGTACCTCCCTCTAGTAGATATTAGAGCATGCATTTATAGATGGGAAGGCCTAGTTGTGCACATACAAAATAGAGGGAGCCTATCTCCTCAATGAATTTGCATTGGAGCCTCATCAAAGTGAGCCATCTCATCTCCCTCATCAAGGAATAAAAAAGAAAGTGGACCGAGATGATATTTCAACTAGTTTTGTTCCTAGCATTTGCTCCACTCATGGCTTCCTCTTCACAAATATCTCAAAACCAAATGGAGAACTGGCTTGTTGAGATTACCAAGTCAAATTAATATACATAAATGGGGATTTTTTTTTCATAGAAGAGGAGGATTATGACTATAGCCAAATGGTTGAAAGGGGAAATTTGGCCAAGGAAGATGAGATCCAAATTTTACCACGAGGATATGGCCTATTTCTAGTAGGGGGAAACAATGACTTTTTTGTGATGGTAATTTATTTTTTTACAATATTTCTACATTTTTATGGACCTAGTAGAATTTATACATTGTTAATTTTTTTTTAACTATTGTACAAGAATGAATAGATTATGTGCTTTAAGTGCTTACTCTTTCATTGTTGATTTTTATTGAATGATTGAATAATTTTATGTTTCTATGTATACATATCTATGTTTTTATGCTAAAAATAGCTACAAGATTAAAGGTTTGAGCATTCTATATCTATCTAAATTTGATCATAAGGGAAAGGTGATCAACTTTGGAGAATGTCACAAAGATTTAGAGTGGGTTGTGCAAATCCAGGGTGAGTAAAAATATTCTAGAATAATGTTCCAAGTTTTAGAAGATAAGAGGTGGAAAATAATATAATAAGCTTTGAATCTACTATAAATCAGATCTAATAGTGTTCACCAAATGGAAATAAAATTATCTATAAAAAAGATAAGATATCAACATAGAAAACCAAACACATAACATTGTCATTACACGAAGAAACCATTTCAAGAAAAAAAATCACCAGGAAAAGAGGGAAAATCTGTATGACTCTTGGAAGAGATTACAATACATAGAGATTTTGTCAATCTTACATCAGATATGGCATCTATGTACCTGTAAAACACAACTCATACGGTCTCCAATTCAACCTCTCAATATATAGACTCATGGGGGCTCAAAATATCACCATGGGTCCAAACAAGGTTCCAAAATACCATATTAAAAATCCATATGACCTCTATATGCCCCAATATAGTCTCTTACTTGATAGTATACCTCCTTATAGGCTGTCATAAGAATTCCACCAAAATAGGAGATACTCTTACATGAATCATGGACTATCTGTAGCACACCTCCATGCTTTTCTTTAGATACATATTACTTTGACATTGTTAGACTATGTTTGACTCATTATGTGTGGTTTATTTTGTTGGTGTGTATGTTTATGGATACTCCTATTGGAAAGGATTGTAATAGTATTATTATGATAGATACATTTGGATTAATGGATAAATTGTAAGTGAATGTACTTATGTGGATTATATGTATGTTCTTATTCTTGATGAAGGTTATCATGGGAGTCTTCCATTTAGTGCTTTAAAATGAACTTAGCATAGGCCTTTATATGATGAGCAATATGATTAATGATTAGGAGTTTATTTGGTTAAGTTAAGGCAATATATGCTATTGGAGATGTTTTTGTGATTTGAAATAATGTAATGGAGTAAAGTTATCTTCATGTGATTAACTTAGTGAAAATTAATGCATGTTAGTAAGTGTTGCTTAGTAGTGACGTTAGGGAACCCTTAGAGTATTGTTATGAGTTGTGATTAAGTCTTCCGCTAGACACTATTGTGATTCACCTATATTATGTATTAAATTTACTTAGTGTTGTATTGAGTTAAAAGATGGTTAATGTATTATGATTTCTTTAAAATAATAAAATTATATGTTGTGTTTTGGTTTATGATTTGTTATTCCTCCAGGGTTCCCTGGCGGGGCATTACACTATCAATAACTTATGTAAGGATCCTCTTATGCGTGTTATAAAAACCGATTCTCACATCCAAAATGATCCACTCCATTTTTAGCCCTCACAATTGTCATATAATATATCGTAACATCGTTAAAAATGGGTTTTACATGTGACACCACTTGTTGGGCATCTTTTGACAACTAGTGACTTGTTTTTAAAGGTATCAACATGTGGTGAAAGTGTTTACTCATAAGACTCACATCCCTTTTGATAGAGTACAATTATTTAATAGCATAAATACCAAATAACTATAGGAAAATATAAAATAATCATAAATAAATACTCTAGAATTGCTAAGGTTGAGACCTTGACATGTACCATGTAAGAATAATGTAAAATAATCATAAATAACCTTGAATGAAATATTGCAAATACTAAAATAAATAATAGAAAGATATACCTCAGATCTGCAATGACTGATAATGATGCTTTGCTTCTTGAATGTAATCTCCCTTCACTTTGTTACAATTTCTCTATCACTTCGATACTTAAGGAAATTAATGAATTTATCCAACAAACTATATCAATATTTAATAAACAAGAAGCACAAAGTCTTTCTTGATTTAAAAGGAATTTCTTATATGAGTTGATGTTCTTACGTTCATGACTTATATATGTTCTTGAATTTCTTGATATAGGAAGTATTGTTGAGTGGATTAAAGAGCTCTTTAATTGTGAAAGTAGACTTTGTGCTCCTTGAATATTTGAGAAATTTTCTATTGTTAAGTGATTGGTAGTAGGCTTTGTATTGCTACTATTGCTTTTAGTTTTTAGGATTAAGGAATTATACTTGAAGACTTTGAGCTGCAAGTTGAATTCCTTATCATTGTGATAATTAGTTTAGTTAGTGTTATATTCAAGAAAGACTTTGTGCTTCTTGTTTATAAAATATTGATATATTTTGTTGGATAAATTCGTTAATTTCTTTAAGTATCGAAGTGATAGGGAAATTGTAACAAAGTGAAAGGAGAATACATTAACTCTGAAAAAAGAGAGTTATATGCCTAACACTAACCCATAGATTTTAATTTCTTATTAATTAGAGAAGAGATTTCAAAGGGAACCTCCCCTTGATGAGAGGATAGATTAATTTCTCAACATAGTTGTGTGTGAATCATATATTTTGTCATTGGTTTGCTAGTGACAAAATATTCACCCAACAATTTTTTGGCAACTCTGCTAGGGAGCGACGTGCAACCGGTATTTTCCCTTTGGGTTGCAGTGCTCTTTTCATTGTAATATCACATATGTTGTATGAAATGACATGAACATGACAAAACCCTAATCACACACACATGCTTGCATAGGAATGATGTAAATTTGCTCTACAATAGATAGAAGAAGAATATGCAGCCTTCAAGACCTCTATAAATGCTTGATGATGCATGCTTCAATACTTAAATGCTTGTGATCCAAATCTCACCACCTTATGAATGTATATACCCTATGAGAGGGGAAGACATCCTTATATACTTTCCCATTAGGAAATCATGTTAATTTTTTAACATAGGTCGACACAGAGAAAGGTTTCCCACTCAAATTTGAGATGGGGAAAAGGGTTTAAAATAGGGCCCACTTAGGGAGGACCATGACACCACACCATGGTCCCAGTGAGGACCAAAGGGCCACGACCTAGTCCTACCCTGATATGGGGCTAGGATAAAGGGAAACTGCAAGGTAAAATATGATATTAAGGCCATATTTGCATGATGCAAGCATAAATGGGTCCCAATCAAGCATAGGGATGCAAACAATAAGGTGAGGTCCCCAAATATGGTCTAAATTATAAAGGGGATACAATTTAGGATGCCACATTTAGTCCCCATGTTAGCGGGAGTATGAGCTTATGCAAATTTTCATAATAAAGTAGAAGAAAGAAGAGGATGAATGTAGAGCAAGATCACAAGGAGTATAAGACATCACTAATTTTGAGGAACCAAGCCCCCAATCATAGGATCTTAACTCACTCAAACATATGCAAGGGCACACACAAAAACAAGACACAAACAACAAATCAAATAAAGACAAAAAGACAAATAAAGGAAAAAAGACAAAAGACACAACACACAAAAACTAAGAGCCAAAAAAAGACCTCAAGTCAACTAGCCAAAGAGACCTTGATATCAAAATGTCTCAAACAATAATATCATCCATGAACTATCATCATCCATGAACTATCAAGCATCATCCATGAACTATTAAATAGCGAAGCTACGAGTTCATGAGAACAAGAAGAGAGAGCACAAATACACACTAGATGCATTTTTCTAGGTGATACATGAGAAGAATGATGAGAGAGAACATAGATACCTCGCCCCTAGATGTTTTTATCTAGGTGATCCATGTTGGGGAGGAGAGTAAGAATAATCTATCCCTATTTCGCTAGTTCTACTCATCCTCGTGCATATGTGCATGTGATGTCTGATTTCAAGTATGAAGCACCCCATTTTTGAGTGTGCATCAACCTATTTAAGACATATGATGTAAATGAATATTCCAAGAGGCGACTGTGTGCAAATGCCAAGGGGTGAATTTGTAAATTCCAAGAGGTGAATGATAGATACATGCCTGGTTTCGAGGACATCTCGTGTAAGAATTTATTTCCTCTAGTTTCGGTGATGTGTACTCCTGTATAAGACATATATCAAATGTTGCGTCTAGTTTCAGGTGTGAATAATCTCATGTAAGACTTTTTTTCCTCTATTTTTGAGAATGAACATCACGTTTAAGACATGGAAAAATGATATGCAAAAATATGGTACAAAGGGAGTAATATAGGTGCCCCGCCTCCCCTCACCCCCACCCTTAAGATGTCAACATAGTTTTATGATGATGTCTTAAGGAAGCTAGAAACAAGGATACCAACCTTCAACACCAAGGAGATATCCCTTAGGAAACAATGTCATAAATCCAAGCTAGAGAGTGAATACTCTTCAAACAAGGATAAGATAGTTGAAAAAGAGATATATTGCAACAAGTGTAAAGAGGATCCTTGTAGGAGAAGAGATATTTTCTCAAAAGACATCTACCTCCAAGAGGTGTTTTCTAAACAAATATAACATCTTCTACCAAAAGAAAGGAAGGGGAACAAGAATTCATACCTTCTCCTAATTGCTAGGTGAAAGAGATTCTTGATGAAGGATGACACACTTTTGAACCAATGTGAGGGGTTAAGTTTATGATAGGTGTACATCACCAAGTGAAAAATAGGTTGTAGCCAAGGACACACACCTCTTGCATAAGAGAGAAGTTTTGAGAAAACAACAACTTCACACAAGGAATGACATCAAATTATAAGCAAACACCTCTCAACAAAGGAAAATTAGATCCTTAGAAGAGCGAGAGAGAGAAATAAATAATTGCCTCCCAAGTGTAAGGACAATGAGAAGAATTACACAACCTCCAAAAAGAGATAAAACATAAGAAAATGCACAATGTTCTCACATAAATAAATATTCAATGCAAGAAAAGACATTAAGATATGTAAAATGCAACTCTAAAGAAGAGGTAATCTTCAAAGACAAAGAGAAAGAAAGGAAGGAAGATCACAAATTCCCTTAAGGAGGGATTTATTATAAGGGACATATCATTCCATGAAAGAAAGGATATCAACATATGAAAAATAAAATCCCTAAAGGGAATTGTGATACTTTAGATAGCAAGAGAAAAAGGGAAAATGCCATCTTTGCCCTCCCAAGAAAGAGGAAAAAGATAGATTAGGGGGAAGAATCACACATTTCCTTAGGAGAGATTATTTATACAAGATATACCATTTCAAAGAATAGGTACCAATAAGGGACACATGTGCATCCACATGAAGGATAACGCTATGCAAGAAAGGACATCAAGTTATGAATAATGCAATCCATAAAGGGAATGGTGAAACTTTAAAGATAATAGATAGGAAAGAGATGAAAGAGAACCATGTTGCTACCCCAAGATGTATTAAATTGAAAAAGTGCCACTTCTAATGACAAAGAACCCCCAATTAAGTTAACTACTTGTGTCATAGGGTGAGGAGCAACATGAGGTGAGAGGAGTGCTAAGGCACTACCTTTTCACCAAGAAAGAGAGCAAGATCTGTTGAAAGACATATACGATCACGATCGTATTGTTCTTGAACAAATTCCTTAAACTCTTTACACTTTCTAAGAGAATGCGAGTCACCTTGATGAAAAATAAAATATCCACTTCCTTCTTTATGCTTAGTGCTAAACTTCACAAAAGGAAAAACAACATTCTTGTCATACTTCAATTTCCAAAAGATTATAGTAGCCAATTTTTCTTGGTCATCAATAGGTGTGGATTCATGTGATTTAGGACAAGGATTGTTAGAAGAAGAAGAATTGTCATCAAGAAATTTAACAACTCCATTTTCAACTAATTTTTGCATACTTTTTTGAAAATCCGGACAATCATTAGCATGGTGATCATGTGCTTGATGAATGGAGCAAAAAGCATTTTTGAAGAAGAAGCATTTTTAGTTGCACGAATGACTTGTCGTCTTGCAAGATGATTTTTAAAATCTTGAATCCTAAGGAGGTCATCCATAGGAGTTTTATGATATGTCCTAGGCCCCCTGTACAAATTTGTGCAGGAGGGTTTATAGGGACTCTAATTCCTTGTTCAAATTTCCCAAGTCCTCGTCCTCTAAAACCTTGTTTTGATATTATATTAAAGCGACTCCTATAAGAATACTTTAATTGATAAGGTGGAGGAGCATTATAATAAATTTCTTTGAAGTTTGTAGTGTAAGGATGTTTATAAGAAATGAAAGGATTAGTAGATGAAGAAGCAATATCTTGTGAAGGAGATTCTTCCTTTCTTTCATCATGCATATCCTCTTTGGTAGGTTGAGAAGGAAGATCATCTAAGGCCTCATCTTTACTTAATGCTATGTGGGGAGATAGATCATGAATAAAATACATAACATCGTCTTCTCTACAATTTTTTTGATGATTAAGATAGGCTCTAGGAGAATAAGGGGGATCTAGAGAGATGGAAAGACCAATATTTTGATCTTGCCCCCCTTGCGCAAGGGTATGTGTATAAGAAGAAGATGGGGCCATCTTTCTCTTCAATGCTTTCTCTCCCTTAAAGAGATCATTAATAGGAGTATTATCTCTTTCTTAATTCCCATTAGATACCCTAGGAGAGGTACAAGGATTAGGTTTTCCATCAACATCTCTAGGATAGGGATCTACAAAAGCTTTAAGGTGATCTACATATGAAATACATTTTCCCCAAAACATTACCATAACACAATGTACATGATAGATGAAAGCTTTGAGATCTAATTGATGAATAGGAGTCAAGTTGGAAACCCTAAAAATACAATATGTCCAAATGCTATGAATGAAAAGAAGTAACATGAAGTGAAAGAAGCCATTTTCTGACACATTATAATAAATGTAGGTAAAAATCAATGTAATTATATGTGAACTAGCAAATAAGTCAATCCATTAATTACCATTATGAATATTTAAATTTTGATCCAAGCAAATTAATCAAAATAAATTAGGGTTTGTAAATAAAACCTCTTAATTTATGTAAATTGATAACACCCACAAATTTAATTTTTAAAAAAATTATTATTATTATTTTATTTTTTATTTTGAAATTGATATTTAAATTTTGAAATATGTGAAATGAAGTTTAAAAATGAGAATTTGAAACTTGAAATTTGAAATAATTAAACAACACATTTTTTTTGTAAAAATGATTGTTCAATTAATTAGGCAAAAAGAATAATTGTGAAAAATTATGCAACCCACTAGGAATTTAAAATTTAAAATTAGGGCTTTGTGAAAATAACCTCTTAATTTTAAAATTAGATATAAGATTGCAGTGTTGAAATTGAAATAATTAATCCAAAATTAGGCAACCCACAAGGCTAATTTACATTTAAAAATTAGGGCTCTTGAAATTAACCACTTAATTTATGAAAATATGAAAAACACTTAGACTTGAAATAATGCAAATTTAAAAATTGACAACCTTAATTTTGAATTTAAACACTAATACATTTGGCCTAAAATCACGACATAGGTTTCCGATGGAGAAGGTATATTGTGACCAAATTTGATTTTTTTTTTGAAAAAATGTCCGAATTCGTCGGAATTCCAACGATAATTTCGCATTTGGTTTCGACGGAGAAGGCATTACAAATGAAATTTGATTTTTTTTGAAAAAAAGTGCCCACGTTTGTCAAAATTTTGACGACCACAGACATTACTAAAAAAAAAATACACCGCAATTCATTTTGCTCAATCAATCCCACGCAAGCTTGGCATCGACCTTTGGCAAACCTGCGTGCGATCTCCTAAAAGGTTAGGCTCTACTTCATATGAATTTTGCATGTGAATTTTTATTTTAAATTAAATCTTCTTATGCCTTAAGCTTTCTATCTTGAATATACAAACCCTGGTGCCCAATTTGCTCAATCTAGCTACATCCACCTACCATGGCTTCCTTTGATACACCCACCTCAATAGATGACTCCACCAATATAGTGGATTGAAATCAATGAAAGAGGGGAAGAGTGGATATAGATATTGCTGGAGGAGATTGGGTTGTGGTGATCATGAGTCCATAAGAGGGAAGAGGAGAAGAGGGCACACTTGATGTAGGAGGTCGACAAGTGTCCCAACTAAGTGTAAAAGCCATATGCACAAGATGGAATGACAATTGGTAGATGTAAAAGCCATATTCCACAACCTTTGCTAATATCCTTTTTGCCTATGCCAAAATGTGAGGTTTGTAATAGGATGCGACATCCATTAAAGTATAATAGAGAGGAGGTTTCTAACAAGATGACAGATCAAACAATGTAGGAAAGCATCGATTAAAAATAAATACAAGATTGCAGTTTATAGAGTTTAGTAAAAGGGGCAATGAACAAACATAACACTACTTTGGAAGGCTGCAAAGATGGTACGTGGCACAATATAGAGACAAACTATGCAAGAAACAAGAATAGAAAAGATGCAACGTTGAGCCATAGAGTAGGGTATGATATAATATATATACATACACACACAGAGCTACTTTTATATTCTAGAAGACTCAAGACCCTACAGGGTATAAAGGGTCTAGTCATGCAATTAGATTCTATAACAGAAAAATATGAAACAACACCATGATAGAAGCAGTCAATTGAATAAAATTTGGTAATGATCTTATGAATATGTTGGTCAGTCATGCTTTTTGACAACACTTTAATTGGATTTGGAGTGTGCATCCATTCCAAAGAAGGGAAGACAAAAAAATTAGGCTTTGCAGGGATCTCAAATTGAGATCTATTGGCATATCGTTCTACCTCTCAAATTTGCATTCATTAAGAGTTCTGTAACAAGCATTTACATATAATTTTTAAATGTTTCTTTTCATCTTAAGGCTTTAAAGCCTTCCAGAAGTCTTAGTCAATAAACAACTGATTTTGATCATTCAAAGTCAAGAGCAAGTGTTTGTTAGGTTTGTGTTGTATGCTTTGCATGTACTTCATGTTGGGTGTGTATTACACATGAATTAGTGGCATCATTGTAAAGTCCCACTTGTGTTTACTCTTGACACAACTTGTTCGAGTAGTATTTATTGGGTTAAAGCATGTTTTGAATTAGTTGACAAGTGTTTGAAGGACAATTTGTGTTTGATGTTTGAGCATTGTCATAATGAAAATGCCACTCCCACATAACCGTAGCTAGTTGTGTAGCCTAAAAGAAAAACTCTAATTCAATCAATAATTCATTGCTCAATTTATAAATAAATGCCAACCTTTCTTGCATATGCTTAAGAAGAATGCCAACTTTGAATGGGACTAGTTGTGCCAGTCAACAATTGATAATTAAGTAATATATTTCCAATATTCCAATCCTAGTGGTACCTACTCCTAACTAGCCTCTACTTTTATATATTCTACAATAACATATAGTACACAAAAACACTCTTCATAATGATAACCATAAAATTACAACACATTTTCACACATAACTATGCAAATGTATACTATCTATAATTCATAAGATGACATACTTTAGTACTTATAAAATACTCTTATCGGTTAGAAAGTATCATGGTTCTAGAGTGAAAATTTGCAGTAACTAGAGTATAAAATTCCATCAAACCAAAGAGTCATTAAAATAGGCTCATAAAATTGATCATGTGTTTCTC